>NW_008657971.1:33250-106960 GCF_000695815.1 Acanthisitta chloris | reverse complement strand
ACAAAATGAATATGTATATCTTAGTATGTGTGTATGTATATAGATTTAAACTCACAGCATGTCAAAGCTTAGTTACAGGTCACTAACACAGGTTCAAATTGCAGCAGGATTTTTTTTGTTGTTTTTGCATTACAAAGAAAAGAATTCTTTAAGCTCTCCTTCAAAGAGACTTCATGCATTTTCTCATTTGTTTTTAACTGTGATTTTATTACCCATGTAATGTTTTTGAAGGAACATTTTTCTAGTAATCCTGGCCAACTGAGTGAGAGGAAATAATATTTTATGCTACATGTGAAACTGATTTAGTGATTTTCTTCCCTTTCTGCTATAGCCTGGTAATTGCAGTTTATAGGTCAGTGGAATAAATACTGCAGATTAAAACTCCTGAGGTCTAAAATTTTTTTCATAGTAACAAACATCTTAGTAAATATTTATCTTAGATATTCCATTACTTAATAAAGGTGTTGAATATGTATATAAAATAACAAAAAAGAAGTGCTTTCTTCAGAGATCACTCTTCACTATATTCCTGTTCATATTAAAAAACTAGGATATCTATGACCTCTTGTCACTTTTCTATGAAGAAGGTATATTACACGCAGCAAGGACCAAGGTTTATGATAGGTGGAGATTAAATGAGTTATATTTTGTGGTCCTAGACAAGATTTAAGGCCTTAGATGTATATGCAGAAGTGTCTGGTTTTAACATAATTGTTTGTCTCTTATAAACTAAAATTTTCTGACCTTACCATTGTTCTGAACTCAAACGATCATCAATGTTCTTGACTGACCATGACTTGACCATGACTGAATTTCTTTATAGATCTCTATACTGTTTTTGATGATACAGCCATATTATCTGAACTATAGAAATTTGTGCTGGGTTACTTTTCAACTCCATTGATTCCTAACTTTTCATGAGCACTTAATTCCTCACATAGAAGGAAACAGTCACAGTGTAGAAGCCTGTGGACCATGAAGGGTAATTGGATAAGATCTTTTGAAAGATTTACAAGCCTGCCAAGGATTGCGCCAGCTTAAAACTGACTGATTCAGTGTGAAAAGATCTGAACAATTCTGACCTAAAGGTTTAAAGAGAGACCTTTCCTGTGAGAGCATAATTTAGAGCCTGTAATAAAAGTGTATTGAAAAACAACACAATGAAGCAAATAGCAATAGATTCTAGAGCTTAATATTACATTACAGGACACTTTTCTTGATATATCCTCTTGTCTTGCAACATGCCTCTGTTGCCTCAAAGTGTTTTTAATTGTTTCTCTTAAGGGTTACAATTGTAGATCATCCATTGGAGGATAATACAAAAGCTATTTGTTTAGTACAGCTGAGAATGTGGTCTTGCTGTCTCTCTCCCTATACAAAAATATACACAAAGTGAAACCAGGTCTTTGTACAGTGTCATAAGTAAGAAGTAAAGGGAAGACTCGCAAAGAAAATTAAGCAATTCATGTACAAAAGGTAGGTTCTCAAAATTCCTATTTAACACCTGTACTACTTTGAATACCTGGTATGCACCCGGTGGTAAAATCCTCTGTGTTCATTCATTTCTACTCCTGTGCATCTCACTATGGGCTAGTGCAGTACCTAAACCACTGTGGAATGCAGAAAGAGGATGCTTTCTCCACTCCTTTCACCTGCAAGGCCCAGGTGAGTCAGCTCACAGCTTAGAAAAATGTGAAGTAAGGTGACTTCCTCCTCTGGTGTAGAGCACAAGTCTTATGAGGAGCAGCAGAGGGAACTAGGGCTGCTTAGCCTGGAGAAAAGAAGGCTCAAGGGGGACCTTATGGATGTCTACAACTACCTGAAAGGAGGTTGTAGTGAGGTGGAGGTCAGTCTCTCCTGCCAGGTTACAACTGACAGGACAAGGAAATGGCCTCAAGTTGTGACAGGAGAGGTTTAGATTGGATACTAGGATAAAATTCTTCACTGAAAGGGTTGTTGAGCATTGGAACAGACTGCCCAGGGAAGTGATGGAGTCATAATCCCTGGAGGTATTTAAAAGTAAATGTGTAAATGTGGCATTTAGGAACATAGCTTAGTGGTGGACTTGGCAGTGCTGGGCTCAATGATCTTAAAGCTATTTACCAACCTAAATAATTCAATGGTTCTGTTCTATGGCTCGAACCTTCCCAGTTGTTGAGCAGTAACAAATGCTGCAAAAGTTTCACTCAAAATTCTTAGGTGGTGGATAAGCATTAAGCCCTGCAAAGAGACTATTTTACTTATCTTTGCCTTTGAGATCTGTGATTAAGTCAGTCCTGGACAAAGCGTATGTACAGGGCCAGTGTCTCATCTGAGAGTCATGTGCACTGCTTTGCATTTCCCAGACACATAATACCATTGCTTTTGATGAAACATTGACCTTCACACAAGATTTCCTGTTTTCCCCCTTGCCTTCTGATTTCAGGCCTTTCAGGTTTGCTATTCTTCTGTTTTAACTTTATGGTGTGTGCCCACGGGTAGAGATTTTTGGAGGCATGTAATATGAACATAGGAATGAATAATGGCTTCATTCAGACTCACAGTCACTAATTCTAAACTAAGATCTGCCCTCAGGCTCCTGTTTGAATTGCATTGGTGTGAGTAACATGCCTCTAGGACAGCCAAGAACAATCTCTGTGTGGATACTAGACGGGAGTGTATCCAGAAATAATCACAGCGTGGACCAGCAGCACTGGCTGAGGAGCTAATTTTGTGAGGGAAAGATCAAAGGGCAACTATGAGATAAAGGGGAAATATTTGAGGCACTTCCAAATGGGAAAAAAAGCACTAGAGGCTCAGCCACAACAGTTAGAGAAGCATGGGGAGAGAGTCAGTGAATCTGCTTGAAGAGGATTGACTTACGTAATTTATTTGCAAATTGAGAGTTTGAGAGAGTCAGTGAATCTGCTTGAAGAGGATTGATTTATGTAATTCATGTTCAAATTTAGAGTTTGAGAGGTGATGGGAATTTCATAGGGTACCTAATTTGTTGTTGGTTGTGGGTTTGTGTTTTTGGGTTTGTTGTTTCTTTTTGTTTATTTGTTTGTTTTTTCGAGAGTGGTGTTTGCTTTCTTTTTGTTTATTTGTTTGTTTTTTTGAGAGTGGTGTGTGTATTTGTTTTTGTTTTCCCTGATGAAATTGGGAAGGATAGCTTCATTTTAACCCGGCGTATACTGCTGTATACCTTAATTCCATTAAAAGTGCTACAGTTCCACAGGTATCAAAATACTGGAAAGCAGGTTGAAATCTGACTACAGGGCTAAAAGTTTGGAGTTTATTGTTTTCTGGAAATTCATGTAGTTTCTATCTATGTATCTACATGTAAATTCCCAGGCATAATTTTCCAAACAAACTGTAGCTCTGTGAGTATGTAGGGAATTAGGATTAGCTCCATAACACATCAGATCACCTCCCTGTTTTCATAATCTGACAAAATTTAGACAAAATGGCACATGGTAGAGATGACGGCTGAGCATAATTCATTTGATGTTTCCTCTTCTGTGGATAAGCTTTCAGAGTGAAGGATTACCACAGACGAATCAGAGAAACATTGTCATGAAAATAATGAGAGTTTGACATTTTGCAGGTGCTCTGTGACATGATGATTGCTGCTTTAGGAATGTTCCAAAGTGCAATTAAATTGCATCTCATACCAACAGACCATAAATCATTATCCTTAGTTCAGTGGGATATTTTCAGACAGTACACTTTAGAGGATTTATTGTAGTTTATCATGTTGTGTACCTTTAGGGAGTCTTAATCTTTAAATAATTGCAGTAATAATTGGGAGGAGACATCCATTAGATGTGCTTAATGAATCAGGTTATTGACACTCTAAATCAAAGGAATCATATGGTGTTGTTTTCACAATATTTGGACTTCTTTGTGGTGGCAAAAATATGTTCTATACAATATTATTCAAGATAGTCTTTATTTATCATCTTTGCTTTCTTATACATTTTTATATAAGTAAACTATGTACTATGACACCAAAGCTAAACACTTTATATTCCATGAATCACAAAAGTATATTAATGTCATGCAAGCATGCATCTCCTCTTCCAGATGGAACATTTCCTCACTAAACACTATTTATCCTTATCCATCTATGTTCCCTTTGCACTATTATCCTCTGCTCTATCCCATTTTAAACAATACAGAGAAAATCTATCTTATCTGAAAATGAAACCTGAAATGCGAAGCTCATTTAATCACTGTCTTTTAAAAATTATGCTGAATGTTAGCATCCAGCTCAACTCAATAATCTATGGGAAATTGGAGCTAGTGGAAAACCCCATTGAGAATATAATGCAGAGGAGGGCTAAGGCTGCTCTAAACACACCATGGCAGAGGGAAAAGTGGAGAATACAGCAGAGGGACTGGTTAACAACCAATTTTTCTTCAGCCTCACTGTTGTGCATAACAGAGACTGGGGTAGAAAGGTCAGTCACACCTACCATGTTGAACAACAGTGGTAGGCTGACCTTGGCTAAGGGCTATGCTCTCACCCAGCCCCCCACTCACTCACTCTCTTCAGTGGGGCAGGGGAAGATAATAGGACAAGAAAACTCATGGGTCAAGATAAAGACAGGGAGAACATTTGCCAGTTACTGTTGTGGGCGAAACATACACAACTTGGGAATAAATAATTTATTGCTAATTAGAATAGATTCAGGAAGTGAGAAACAAAGACAAAAATTAAAACAATGATTTTCCTCCACATTTTCTTCTCAAGCTCAACTTCATTCCCAACTTCTTCACCTCCTCTGCAGCAGAGCAGGGGGCTGGTGAATGAGGGTCATGGTGCTGCTCCTTTCTCATCACACTATACCTCTCTTCTTGTGTGGACTCTCCTCATGGGCTGTAGCTTCAGGGAATATTCACCTGCTCCAGCATGAGTTCCTCAGCTGGCTCTAGAGAAATACCTGCTCTAGCATGGGTCCTTCATGGTCTGCAGGGAAATCTCTGATCCCGTGCCTGAAGCACCTCCTTAACTGTTCTTCTGTACCTCCAGCACACTGGTTTAATTTCTCATCTTCTCTCTGTAGCAATATTTGACCAAACAAGCATTTGACATAGGCTAATAATCCCAGATGCTGCAACATAATTTATACAGTGTACAGGTCGGGATGGGGAAATCAGTCATTGCCCAGGATAACCAAGAACTTATTTGCGTTTTGGGGAAAAAAAAAGGCAAAGCCATTTAAACCTTGATTGATGGTATTTCTGGGTAGTCACTTCTGTGGTCCAGCTTTCATAAACTGCCCAAGAAAACCAGATGCTGATATATATAAATGAGTTATCCCTTTTCAGAGTCCTCTAAAGGCAGTGGGAAAACATCAGGAAAATTTGTCAGATAAAATACTGAGTTGTTGGGATGAGGGAGAAAGAAACACCCTAAAAAATTATAATAATCGAGGGATTTAAATGCTTTGGTATCACTCTAATAATACATCCTAGACTTCTTTTAGGACTTCCATGTTTGTACTTAAAATTTTAGGATTGTAGTCACCAACTTCTTTTTTTTCCTACTGTCTTTAGCAATCATTCCTGACATTGCAACCTTACTGGATTCTCTATTTCTGTCAAAGAGTATAGTATATTCACCCATAGTCACGTGTGCAATTACAGTTCTAAATTCTGATTACTGCTCATCACAAGAAAACACAGGGAGCCCTGTATTTTGTCATTTCCCAAAGGCCAATCTTTTTCCTGTTTATTTCCAGCAGACACTACTCACTGAAAAATGTGCTTATTAAATACTCTGTCTCTTGGGTTATGACTTTCCTAGTAATCTTTAATGTTATACCAAAGCACAGAACAGGAATTATAGTCATGACTGGGGAATGTTTTTAAAATGTAAATTTGTCTTCTTATATATTTCAAAATGTGAAGATTGCAGTATAGTCTCCTGCTTCTGCACAACCCCTAGCTATAGTATATTTAAATAGAAGTTTCTTTTCTAATTCTCTTGCTTCCAACTATTATTCAGCTACTGAGTTTCAGACACTTCTAAGATATTTGCATCTGTTTTCTTCACGGTTTTGACGCATTTGGGCCCATTATTTTCCCTCATGACTTGCAGAATTCTTCTATCTTAACAAAAGTAAGTCTGCAACTGTGAAATTGTACTACCTCTGCAGAAGTATGGATTGCTCCCAATATTGATGTGTTTTGCTTCACTCACTTTTTCACTACTATGTGAGTTTCACAACTAGGGGTTCTATATATTCAACCAAAGCTTTATTTCTGTTTTACACGTGGCTCCTGGTTATATACCCTTCTTACCCTTAAATCATTATAACTTCCTACAAGTACTGATCAAATTCAGTAGGTTTCTAATTGTGAATTTTCTTACATTTGCATTTGATGAGGGAAGATCCATTAGTATTATTTTCTTTATTAGCTAATGTTCATTAAAGCATTCTCAGGCAAAAAAAGCAGGCGATGATGATACAGCCTCTTAGGGCATAATTGTAATTCTGTAGCATGAAGTGTGATAGTGTATAGGGGGCAGGTGTAAGGCAGATGTGCCTTCAATGGCAGTGCAGGGTTCATCTGAGATGGCCAAAAACCTGACATCACACCCAAAGAGGCAGAGTGTATAAAGTTATTGATTGTACAGACTTCTGGATTGGAGCTGTCCCACCTCTTCTCTGTTTGGAAACTGGAAAGAACAACTGCAGATCTGCTCAGAGCTCAGGCAGGACAGTACGTGCAGTGCTGTGTATGGAGAGCTTCTCTCTTTCCACAGTGAATTCATCTGTGGATATACCAGTGACATTGTGATGTGACTGTTCCCTGGCTTTCTGCTCCCTTGAGTCTGTAAAGCATCAGCTCTTCAAGATACACTAGGGACTTTTTGCTGTTTTGGCTTTCTGGTGAACATGTCTGGAAATATCTTGTGCTTTTGCAGGATTTGACTCATGACAGCTGGGAGTATTCTTCTTACCCAAGGAAAGAAAAGCTGTGATCAGAACAATTCTGACCTCTGCACCGTACATGATGTCTCAAATGTATCCTGATAAGAAGAATCCTAGAAATAATAGATTTTAAGGCCAGCTAGCCTGACCTCTTGCACATAGCAGGTCATAAGATTTTATTCTGCGACTCCTTCAAAGACCGTAAAATTATGTTGGTGCTGAGCTCCAATGTGAAAGATTAAATCTTTTGAATTCACTGTCACAATTATGCATTTTCCAGGTGAAGTTAACACTGCTGACAGGGAAGGAGAGGATGTGAATTCGTACCACTAGATGTGATAGGGCAGAGGTAAGAGTGGGGTCTAACCTCACTGTAGCACAACATGAAGAGTAACAAAACAAACGACTGTTACTCTGCTGGGATGGGGTCTAACCTCACTGTAGCACAACACGAAGAGTAACAAAACAAAAGACTGTTACTCTGCTGGGCTTGGATTTCACATTTTTTATTTTTTTTTGGTTTCTACTTGTCCCTCATTGTATGTTGTTTAAGAATTTTTGACTGCTGTCCTGTACAGGTTAGTTGCTTTGATGTGAACTGCTGTTCTCAAACACTTTATTTTATAAAATTGAAAGGCTAACACTTTATTTCTCTTTACTTTTTAGATACCAATCCAGTTGCACCGTCCTGTTCTAAATGATACATATAAATGGATTCTGAACCAGTGTAAAAGCATGAATACATAGAGTGCTTGCTTTTCTTAATTATGAAAAAGGTCCAGATTTATTAATGGTCAGTTCATTTCTGAGTACAGGCCAAAAGTGAGCAGGAATAAAATGTGAATATATTACACCATATAGGGGAAAGGCATAACTGAGAAGTAAACTAGCTGATAGTAAAAGGGACTTTGAATCTTCAAAGTTTTGCACTGTCCATCTTCAAGACCTTAAAATTAAAACTGTACAGAATACAGAGTATTGAACTAATCTGCTTTTCTCAAAACAAGTTTTCCGTAACTCATTTGTTAAATTCCTTTTTCATTGATGGAACACTGAGGCACACATGAACTCTCCTTTAATTGTGTCTATTTAATTAAGATTTTAATCCTAATGCTATATATTAATAATATAAGTCAATTATCAGCTACTATTGCAAACTTGATTATATTCTTAACTGTATCAATCAACATAATTTCAGGAAATTGGAAAGGAGTCACAAGGCAATTAAAAAATGCACATTGTTCCTATTATACTGCTGAATGACAAATCTGCTGGCCTGAAGGTCAAATTTCCTTTTGCAAAAACTTTACATGCAAACTTTTCATTTTTTTTTTTTTTTTTTTTTTTTTTTTTTTTTTTAATTTTTTTTTTTTTTAATTGTTTTCCCTTTGGTTATCTCTAAATCCAGGAGGCTGTGTACTTCTAGTTACACTTCCACAATTGTGCCTAGCAAAAAACATCTGATGCTACTGAAGTACAAAATTAATAAAGAAACTGAGTGATTTATGACCTTGTTAGTGATAACAGTTTGGGTTGATTTTAGACCTATCTCAGTTTTATTGCAACCTTCTGCCCTATTAACATAACTAAGTAGGTCATGATGCATGTGCATGCAGATGCATATATATCCTTTTTAATCCCCCTTCAGAATACTTTTAATTTTAACTTGTTAGCATGAAAATGAAAGCTATAATCAGAATTTTCTTATATTTCCTGTGAGGAAGGAAAGCAATGCAAAACTGATACAACTGACATGCATCTCTTAAAGGTAGAAAAAGTATCAGGCAGGAGGATAACTCATTTGTAGTTATATTACTATAAAATTGGACTAATTCTGTGCCTCTGAGAGAAAACAATTCTTTGTATTTATTTGTAATCATTGAAGAATATTTCAAAGAAAAATACTTTTTCCTTTATAGTTTCCTTTCTAGAGACATTTACTACTCATGTATTATCTTGCATAACAAAATACTTTTTCCTTTATAGTTTCCTTACTAGAGAAATTTACTACTCATATATTATCTTGCTAAATAGGATTATTAGTTGGAGCTCTCTTCTTTCAGAGTTTGGCATCGTAAAGAATAAGTAAATGGAGCAGAAAGCCTAAACCTCTTGAATAAAGCAAATCAGTTCTAATACCCAATTCTCTTTCTGATGCAATTCATTATGCAAATCACAACTACAGTGTTTCACAGGAAAAGAAAAAAACATGGGCATTCTCCTGCCTCCTCTTCTGCATTCTTTGAGTAGATTCTCCCTTTCTGTCCTACTATTGCAACTGCCTTGTTCTTTCTTCTAGTCCCCAAATATATGTTTCTCTTCAGAGCACATCAAATCTACAATTACGAGTAAGGTTTTTTTACTGTAGCTCTTACTATATTTCTCCTTGTCCTCTCTTTGAATATTTGACTCTCTTCTTAGCTATACATAAACATCTACATCCTTTACTATATCTAAATATATGTTCTTCTGAAAACTAGAGATAGAAGTGTAAATTTGATATAGGCACTGAAATGCTTCATTTTTAGAAATTTCTGCTGATAACTAGAGATAGAAGTGTAAATTTGATATAGGCACTGAAATGCTTCATTTTTAGAAATTTCTGCTGATAACTAGAGATAGAAGTGTAAATTTGATATAGGCACTGAAATGCTTCATTTTTAGAAATTTCTGCGTGCATTACAATACAAAGGAACTCAGATCAAGAGCCAGTATAGTGACCAGTGTTGCTGCAGTAGTTCCTGCAGGCTAAATAACCCTATGAAGGGTTGTATGAATCCAAATGGGGAAAAAAGTACCTATCTTTTTTTCTACTTTTCATGGTTTAACCACAGCCAGCCACTAAACCCCATGCAGCTTACTCAATCCTCCACCAGCAGGACTGGAGAGAGAATTGGAAGAGAAAAAGCTGGAAAACTCATGGGTTGAGATAAAGACAGTTTAATAGGGAAATGAAAAGCCATGCACACAAGCAAAACAAGAAATTAGTTCATTGTTTCCCACAGGCAGGAGGTGTTCAGTCATCTTCAGGAGAGCAGAGCCCCATCATGTGTAGCAGTTACTGGGGAAGACAAATGCCACTACTCCAAATGTCCCTCCCTTCCTTCTTCTTTCTCCCACTTTATATACTGAGCATGATGTCATATGGTATGGAATATCCCTTGGGTCACCTGTCCTGGCTGTATCTCCTCCCAAGCTCCCATGCACTCCCAACTTCCTTGCCTGCGTGGTCATACAAAAAGCAGCAAAGGTTTTGGCTTTGTGTGAGCTCTGCTCAGCAATAACAAAAACATCTCTATGTTATCAACCCTGTGTTCAGCACAAATCCAAAACATAGCCCTGTACTAGCCACTGTGAAGAAAGTTGACTCTACTCCAGCCAAAACCAGCACATTAGCAGTGTATTTAGGCATGGCAGTGTGTTGAATTGCTGCAGGCAGGTTATCTACCATTTGATACACATTCAGAGATACACATCTCTAAGTATGCCTGGGAAAAGTCAGATTCTGAGGATAAGTTTATCAGAGGTCATTGTATTGAGAAGGAGGATGTATAAGTTAATCAAGAGCAAATATCAAAGAGAAGGATAGTTTCCTCAGGCTTTTCGTCAATGAAGCAGCACAACAGAATTTAAGATAGCCAGTTCTGAGAGTCAGAAAATTGTTTTTCAGCCTTTATTTTGACTGATTTGGAGTAGGTTCTTGAATCTCAACTCCGGCCTTCCAAAACTGTGTCCTATTTGTCAAGCTATGGAGTGTTTTGAGGCAGCTTGTTCTTAGTGCAGCTCCTTGGATGAATTTATTCCTCTTTATATAAAATACATAGGATCAGGGGACATGATTTAAACTCCCCTGTGTTGACAAGGATCCCCTGATCCTTGTCAACTCAAGGACAGACTACAAGATTATAAAATTAGTTTTATGTTTCCTTTTGGTTTTTCTTATTGGATGATTTTTTCCCTCCCTACTTTCAGGAAGGGATTTCTGCCTTAAAATAAGCTGTCTTTGTGGGCTGAGGGTGTTCTCCCCAGTAGGGCTAAGAATTAAACATCTGAGTGCTATTGTAGGATGACATAGACCTGACTGCTTTCCCTGGATGCATTTTGGAGGAAGCTGAGTGCAATGGGAAGGGTCTCACTGGCTATGACCAGTCAAAGTGTTGAGTCAAAAACTGCTCCCTGGCTTTACAAGATGGGTAGTGCTGATTGCCTGCAGGCTAGTGAGGGCTAGTCCTCTATGTTGCAGATTCATCTGTAAGGGAGTTAATCTGGACGGTACAAAACATGTCCAAGGAGTGAATGAAGGGTTATTTTCGATGCTCAAGGGCTCAGTGCTTGAGCTGGCTCCCTGGTCCTTGTCTACCTAGTAGCACAGATGTCCCCACAGTGCCTCTCTGTGCCTTCCAGCTGCTTGAGGAAGAACAGGTAAGACAGTATGCAGTTTGTAAGTCCCTGTAGGACACAGTTGTGAAATACTCTTGATGGCCCTGAACAGATTGTTGCCCAGGGATTTGTGGGCATGTCTGAAGTGGAGACTCAGCTGCCAGCCTACCTGCTTTGCAGAAGCTGTTTGCATAAGTAATGCAAGAGCCCTGAGGATGCCTGGCAGCTGAGGCAGGCTCCTGAGGACCTACGTTTTAGACCTAAGCAACTACTGACACATAAATGGCACTTTGGTGGTTTTATGAGCCCCAGAAATCATTTTAAGTTATTGAGGTCTGAGGCTAGTAAGGTTTTCAAAGAATCCTAAATGGGATTTAAGTCAATCCTAAGAAATCCCAAGAGCTGCCAAAATATTTTGAATATGTGCTACCTTAGATTCTTTTTAATATGTCACGTTAGTGTGAATTACTATTAGCAACAAAGATCAAAATTTTTATGACCCTATTGTAAAGCACACATATTTGTTTGTTCTTTGTAAGACTTAAATCTGTAACTGACAAAAATACTCTTCTGCTTCACACACAAATCTGAGGCTGAAGTGGGTGCAAGGTATCCATTTGAGTCTAATTACCCAACTAGGTTGAGCACAGCTAGTCCAACAAAACCCCAGCTGTAGTTTTTAATTGCCTTAAATGAGCTCCTAAATAACTATGTGGAGTTAAAGCACAGCACAGTGAACACAATATAAGTACATAGAAACTCTGAACACCCAGGGCTCTAGAGTGCTCAATTAAACTTTCCTTGATTATTCAATAGAACAGAAGTGTGCAAATTAAAGGCTTTCATGCTACAGCAGGCTACGACCTCATTCTCAAGTTTCAATATTGCAATGGAACTTAATTAAGATATTCCCCATACAAAGCATAACCCTAGAGGTAAGTTTTGTTCTAAATACCTCATATAGGCATCTCTCCTGCTGTTAAGTGAATGGTTCTTGGTGAATCAAAATAAATACTGTTCTGCCATAGACTCACTTTTATTGTATACACTGTGAGAAAGTAACAGTATGAAATCATTGAAACATTTAACTCACCATGCTGAAATACAGTTGCTAAAAACCTCATTCGCATTGCATTCAGATTGTAAAGTGTCTTAAAAATAGTTTGAGAAGAACTCATAATAATTCGTGATTCTGTGATAGACATTTGGTTTGAATAGGAATAAATTGTATTTCTGCAGGTATGGGTAATTGCAAGAGTAAAATTTTTGCCCCATTTAGGTCAGTGGTACAAGAATAACAAAATCAATATTCAGCAGAAGGAACAGCTTCATCTCAGGATATTTGTTGGTTCATATGGTGTCATGAAATCTCGTATTTTTAATAACTGCAAAGTACACTAAAGTCGCTGCATGGAACAACATTTAAATTCAATGAGTTTTTAATTATATGGACAGAATCCCAAACACATTGGAAATGATAATGTAAATAAACTGGTTTTGTCATATATACTTAATTCAGAACCACTGAAATGTATTAATTGCTCTTTTTAAATTGTACAATTGTAATAGAAATCTTAACACAATAATTTAATCTCAGTACCAAGTTACTTTTCATACCAAAAGTCTTTTTATATTGTTGGAAGAATTTGTGCATTTCTCAATGCACAAATTTCTCAATGTTTAAATTATTTCCCAAATTATGTTGCTAGTTATGATGTGAACAGGATATTGTTGCTTTACTTTAAACATTTTTTCCAAATAATTATTAGTGAGCTCAATTACCGAAAGCAAAAATACCTCTTAATTTTATTATTTAGTTTGTTTAACCACGTTCATCTAAGCAGACCAAGAAAGCCATGTCACTTTTGCTTCAGTTATTAGACAAATTTATCTGCTGCTTTATATTACTCACATCTTTCTTTGATGTTTCTCTGTCTTCCATTATCTTATCATTGTCTTTTATCTTTCATTCAAAAAGTGACATTAGAAGCTCATGGTTTGATACCATTTGTTGATTGCATATCAGTTCCATTTTTTTCAGAATGAAACTTTCAATTCCATTTCAGGAAATTAAAAAATGAGTTCAACATTGACACAAGAGTCATTTCCTTTGTCCCAATATTTTCTTCATGTGGTATATAAGTTTAAATCACCCCTGAAGCATCTAAAAGCTATGTGTTGTAATCACTGATTTTTAGGCACATACATACTGTATTAGATCTTACTAGCAACACTGAAGACAGAAATCTGAGTTTAGCTTAAATGCAGTTCAACAGGCCAAGACTTGATATGGATAATTTACTTCTGAACATGTATGTTTAGTGTATTTTCTAGAAAGATTAGTATTTTTTCCACAAATTAGTTCATGTACGATAAACTCCAATTACATAAAAATAAATAAATACCCAGATTAATATACAGTTTTCTGATAATTCTCTTAAATTTGTGAACAATCACACACACAAAAAGGCATGAAATAGCTATGTAAATAACTAAGGTAAATTCAAAATGCATCCTGATTCGAGACTGAAAAAAACCAACATATAATTGGCCCAGTTGCTATGAGGAGTGTTAGGACTTGTGAAGCGAGTTCAGAGGAGAAGCAGATCTCCTTTGTAGGCTGAGTATGAAGATTGGTGCAAGGAATAAACTTAATAATTTTAACACTGCTTAACAGTGTTGAAGACACAAACACTCAGTGAATAGGTACCAGTGTGTAGGGGTAAGTAGCTGCCAGGGGTTTGGTAGGAAACTCTGCCCTCATTATAGGTGCACTTTTGGAAATGTCAGCTTAGAGAAAACTCAGTAAATGGTTGTTGTCCCACCTGAAGCTACTTCTTTGGAGCAATCTATACAATCAACAGCTGTTGTCTGTACCTTCTCACTTCATATTTGGGTGTTAGATCATGCTATGGTAGAACAGCATGGGCATTTTCTCAGTGTGTTCGATCCTGCCAGTACAGTTCACACACTTTTTAAAAGCTGGCTAGGCAGAGACACCAAAGGCAAAGGAGAATTAGATTAAGAAAAGGAGAATAAAAAAACAAAAACAAAGAAGATAAATTGTCATCAGGTACAGATAGGTTTTCAGAAAGTATTTTAATTTTTGTGCATTTTTCATCATTATATTTCTTGCATTTTTTTAAAGAGGGTTTTGTCATGTCTGTGTGATTTATACCTACATTATCTACAATATAACTTCTGGATATAGACATAAATCTACAGAAGTAGGAAGTCTTTCTCTTCAGCTTGCTGTCATGTTCTTGGTGGTAGGGTAGTCAATCAAGAGTATAAAAGTGCCTTTTCTCTCAAGCTGTGTGTGAAATGGCATTTGCAAAAATAAAATGCTAAATCTAAAAAAATCTAACCTTATATCTGTTGGATGTTTGTTTGTACATAATGTCAGCATTGGTTATTAGACAATCTCTCCCAGACTACCCTGATAAAATGGGAATCATCCTTATGAATTTAGTGCTATAAAATGTCAGAGCACAAATATAGTTTTAAATGTTTCACTGGTTGGAAAATAAATAATGGAAAATACCTGGTCATTAAAATGTTTTCTGGAAAATGAGACTAATACTAAGTGAGATGTTGTATCATTGGGGCTTGCTAGGACCAGAAAGAATGAGGAGGAAAAACACATTCATTAATTCAACAGATGATTCTCCAGAAGATTTTTTTGTTGTTTGTTTCCTCCCTGATCTGATGATTATTTTAGAAACTGTAGTGGAGAAGCTTTGTTTCAGGTTCAGTCAATTCAACAAACAACTATACAATACCCACCCAACTGATGCTTAAGACCAATGCACAAATGTTCAGAAATTATTTTGATTGTGCAATTTTATAGTATTATGAAATTGGCATTGAAAGTAATATCACTAGCTTCCAATTTCTTTTATGAGTTAGCAGTAGTGTAATAATTTCAGGAAAGCAAGTGAAAAACAAGCAGTCTTTGTTAATATAGCACTAATATGGAAGTAATATTAAGGAACATCTGTTCTCTTACCATTTTCAGCTGCCCATGTTACAACAATCATCCCTTTTAATTGCTAAACACCTGTCTTTTATTATATTTGATAGCAATTCTAAATTTATTTTAATTTCCAGTCTCTTACCTGATTTTGAAAATGTTTTATTTCCATAATGCCCATTTACATGGTTTATTACCTTAATTTTCTATTTAATTTTGAGAACCCTAAAAATTATTATGGGATTAATTGTGCAGGGAAGTAATGTTTCTCCCTTGTATTCCAAAACAAATACTTGCTTTCCAGTCTTTCTGGGGAAAAAAAGGGAAGGGAAGGGAAAGGAAGGGAAGGATGGCCTGAGAATTAAGAGTTTCTTCTCAGTGGCAAACAGAGATTAGCATGAAGATGTAATTTGGTCTTCAAGCTACTGCCACTGTAGCATGTCATTGTTGAGCTCAGTGAATGTCTGAGTATTGTAAATACAAATAAGAAATGAATTTGAGCTAAGGTGACCATTTCTTTCAATAAAGATCAACAATGAAATAGAATCTGTAACACCTTGTTCTCACATGCTCTTCACATCTTGTTCCTACTTCCTGTCACATATTAAGCCATGAAGTAATTTTTGGGTTTTATTTCAAAACCCTTGACATTGGACATGATTTTGGTATTCCAGCTGAGGTTATTTGACAAGACTGCTTCTTCACTGTATATGATTGCGCTTTGGCAAGAAGGTACTTACAACAAAAACAAAAAAAAAAGCTACTTCCATGTAACAACCAAAGTTTAGGGCTTCTTACTCATATCTTACTGATATGATGAGGATCATGGGAAGTGTCATACTGAGTGGCATAGTCATTATTAGAATAATAGAATCTTAGAATCTGGACCATCTCAGATACTTGATACAAGAAATATTTCAGTCAGCAGACACAGTGTGCCTAAGAGAAAACATTTTTCCTCTAACTTCATTATTATTCTTATATGCCCTGAAAAATGAAAATTAATATCTATTTTATAATTCCTGTTTGTTTATTTTTTTATTTTTTTTTTTTTTTAATGGAACTTGGTACTGTAACAAGATTGTCTCTGTGGAGTGTGTGTGCATGCATATGTTTATGTGTGGAAGAACTCTACAGAAACTGAAGGAGCAGGGTTTTTTCTTTATGTCAGTAGCCATACAGTGATTAAATGTGAAGATCCACGCATCAAAAATTTGAAGAAAAATACTGTGTTCAGACCTAAAATTTCTAAACTAAAAAAAAGTTAAATATTAATACCTCTGTTCAGATGAAAGGTTATTGGATCTCCCATTATCATTTTCATGACTGTTGAAATTTAAGGCATGCAATAACAAAGGCTCATGGACTACAATTGCAAACATGCTTCTTTCAGTGCTGTGTGCCTTTTATCTTATTTATACCTCTGAAACTGATGCATGTAATCAACCTGCATGATATCATTGTGCATTTCTATAGCTGCTTGCATTTGTATATCTCAAAGTGTTTTATTAAAGGATGGCATAACTTTTGGATTATACATGCTGAAGGTAAGCTAGAGAAATGTTAACATTTTTCCTCTATCCACTAAGACAAGTGGGAAAACTGGCAGAAGAGTTTACTCTCAAAGCTGAATTGTTCACAGTCCTTATTGCATTTATGAGTCTTCCAGTGCCAGCTCTAGGCATAGACATAGAAAATGCTGGCTGAGAGCAGTAAATTCCTTGGAGTGGCCTGGGCAAGCCTGTGCCAAAGTACCTGGACACACATCTGTGCCGCTCCACAATGGACACTGTAGAGCTGCATCCATAGTTCTAAGGCATGCAAGCTCTAAATCACACAGGGCCCTGCCCCTGCATCTGTAACACACAAAGCTGTTCTTGTGCAGCCACAGAGTTACAGTGAAGTCAGGACCTGACCCACTTGAGTTCAATATCATGACTGATTTTGTATCATAACTGCTTTTGCCTCTCATCAATATATGACACTAAGATGATGGTCTTCACATCTTATCATGGAAAAGAGAAATATGAAAAGTACTGTTTTCAGGGCTGTTTTTGTTTTTCTACTTCCCTAAATTTCTGGATGAATATACAGAGTGTTTGCACCTTTTCTACTACTAGGAATCTGTTTTTGAGCTCTCCTTTGTCTTCATTACTGCTACAGACTTTATTAATCAAGCCAAAACCCATAAGCCGTGCTTCATTAATTGAAAGTTCAGTTTCAGTGTTTTCAATAAAAAGCTTCACATTCACTTCTTTAATAATCTTCAGAAGTGGTTAATTCTTTACAGAGGTGCATTTTTTCCTCTTTCGCTGTCTTTCTGTTTAAGATGTTAATGGTATTTTCATTATTAATAACAAGGAAATTGGAAGTCTTTAATGTTACAGCTATGCAAGGCAATTTGAGATTTTACCACAGCTAACATTGGCTTAATTGACAGTCTTAGCTCTAGTAGTCCATAGGTGACTCTGAAAATACTTTGTTTGTTTCTCTCTCTTTTTGTGGCTTTTACTGTAACCTAACTGCCAATGATCTGAATGAGAGTTCTCCATAGATAAAGATTGCTAGAGGCAGATCACATTAACTATTATCTTCATCACTCTGCTTCTCTAAAACAGAAAGTGACAAATTCAGATGTTCAGATGTTTGATTTTTTCAGATATTGCAAGGTGATTGTTCAATACTTTAGTTTGCCAAGTGCTTACTCATTTGAACATACTTGTGAACTTGTAAAGAATACTAAATTGGTCTGCTACTATGAACAAGGTGCTGAATAAGTCTCCAACATAATATGTCAGGTAATTTCTGATCCATCCAATTCCATTTAATTAAGAACTTGTGGAATTTTGCATGTGATTCTTTCCCAGAGGAAGAGGAGGGGAAGAGTGAGAGAGAGAAACGGGAGGAGTCGTGAGTAGGAGGTGGGAAATGGAGTAACAAAAAATTCCTCTTGGTACAGTTTCTCACTCCTACTTCTGACTAATACAGTTTGGCTTTGAAAAAGTACACTTTGAAAAAGTACACAATGTTAACTGTGATTAATGCTCACCAGTAGGTCTAGTTAATGTTTTGGGGACTGAAAAAATGAAGAAATCTAGTGAAAAATTAATGCTGCTGGTAAGTGTACCTGTGACTCAGAAGTGTGTTATAACAGGTTGACTTAAGATAATTGAGAAATTAATTTTACCCTCTGCTGTGTTCTAAGCGAAAATGCTTCCAAAAGCTTGCTACCTGCTGTCTTTTAATACAGTAATTATGTCTGGGCAGGTTTTTTCTGCTGTTAATCTATGCCTTGAAAAGCCTGATGCCAGTATGTAAATATTAAATTTTCAAACTGGGGATCAGATAATTTAACCATTTCTCCTGGGAAAGGACTGTGAAAGGTAGTACTTGATTCAGCAGATAAGAAGAATATGGTGTCTGTTTTACATAATCAGGTAGCAGCTAACTAAAGGTGATTTCTTCCTGATCTTAGGTTTGGCCCTGTGTCTCTCAGGCCTCACATGATTTTTCATCCTAAAGGTTTGTGCATATGTTTTCAGAAGGAAGAGGATGGTGAATACTGGTGGCAATAAACAGACTCATCTTTTATGAAGAAATTGCATATAAGATTTTTTTTCTATGTAATATTTAAATGTACATTGCTGAATGGTCTTTAACTTAGCCTTATAGCAAAGCTAAAGAATCAGTATGAATTCTTAACTACAGAGCACAAGATTGTGGCAAACTCACTGCTTACCTTCCACTGGTAAAAAAGCTCTAGGCATGCAGAACATAGCATGGAGCTTCACACTGGGTGAGTCTCTGGCCATCAAATTCATAGAGATCACTGCTGCAAAGTATTTTTTTGTTTGTTTCTTTGTTTTCCAACCAAACCCTAGGATTTGTTGTGGGCAATAAAAACAGTGGCGTGTGTTATATTGCCACAGTTTTAAGCATCATTGGTCTGAAAATATCTCCTTATGTGCATTATAACCTTAATGCAGCTTAAAATTATTGTCGTGATTCTGCTTAAATTAGATTTACGGAGTTTAAAACTACAAGAAAAATAGATGTCTTAGAGTCAGTAAAAAATGGGATTTTCAATCTATTACGACTGCTCTCCTTACCCAAATGGTGTGTACCTATCAATGGCCTATACAAAAAAACATACAGCTTCTGATCCAGAAATGAAAGTGAAGGCCCTGAAATTCGTCAGCTGTAGCCCATCCAGAAGCAGCTCAGGCTCTGCTCTACCTGCAGGAATGTGAATGGTGTACTCAGGTATGCAGCAACTTCCCCTTCATTGAGGATGAGCAGTGGGTTTTTCCTCAGGTTGTGAACTAAAATATAGACTAGTGTTTGGACACATCTGGATTGAGCTCAGTGCTTGAATTCTATGTGTTTTGATCCCTTTTTTGGTATTCCTTTAACTGAAGAAATGTATGATGTGCCTAGGCACTGTATTGCGAGAACAAGTAGTGGTTCCAATTGACAATAGCACATTGGTATATTAGAAACAAGAGTTATGAAAGATTGAACTAAACCCAACTCTTTTTTGCCTAGATCCTATATATATATCTTGAGATCGAGAAAAACACCTAGAAAATCATAGAAAGCTGTTTCTCTGATTCATTTTTAAAATCCTATTCAGCATTAAGTAGAAATTAGTAGTTCTAGTTACACAAGTGCTGAAACAAATGTATGAAAAGGTGTGGGTAGTCTTTCATTTTAATCCCACCAACATTTCCTGAAAGCTCCGAATAGTCTTTCTTCTCTTCTCTTCTTTTAAAGTGTATAACTAACTTCAGAAGTTTTAAATTGAATCGACCCTATGAGGTAATCATAACTTTCACATATCAGAGTGTCTCTCTCTCCAAAAATCAACTCTTTACCATGCGAGGCACATTATTTTGCCAACTCCTTGCCTGAATTTTTCTTTGGAGACTGTAAAACAGTTATATTAGAACAGAATAAAGTCAAACCCAAGAAACACAATACAAAAACGCTGAAAGCACTTGAATATGAAGAAATTAATTATTAAATACAGATAAAGACAGTTATTGCTCAATGGAATGTAATTCAGTAGAAGAGAAATAAAATTATATTTGAATTATGATTTGCAAAAATTTTCCTTTTATTTTACATGTGAACTATAGTTTCAGAATGGGAAGTTATAGAATTTAATAAGGAAAAAATTTAATGGATAATTAAATATGAATTTGTTTCAAATGAAAGTTGGATGCTCTCTCTGTTCTGTTGTTTTAAATACATTTTACACTACTGTTGTCTGTCAGGAATGCACTGTAAGTGTCCATAGAGATTTCTTTGGT
Organism: Acanthisitta chloris; assembly: GCF_000695815.1. Taxonomy (NCBI): domain Eukaryota; kingdom Metazoa; phylum Chordata; class Aves; order Passeriformes; family Acanthisittidae; genus Acanthisitta; species Acanthisitta chloris. The sequence goes on along the minus strand of NW_008657971.1, from coordinate 86,372 downwards.
TACCACATGGAATTCCTTTTTTATTTTTTTGCTGTCAAACTAGCTTTTTACAACAATGTCTCAGTTGAAGAAACACAAGTAGTAGCCAGGGGATGCTGATTACATGACAGCAATGTTTTTCTTTGTTTCTACCTGTGTAAAATTAAAATCTTTGCTTCATACAATTTCCTTTAATATTTTTTTGTAATATATTGCAGTCTTTTCTGTGTAAGAGTAAGTTATGTGGGAAAAAAGGCTTGTCTTGTACTGTCCCAAAGGGCATTAAACTAGAGTGAGTAGTAAAAGGAGTGCTTCATCATTGTCTTGTTGCTTATGAAGTCATTTGCATGAGTGCAAAGGAGACATAAAATGCTAATGTTTTGTTATGAGTAATATAGAGAAATAAATAGGTGCAGCTGCAGCTGTGGTATTAATGATAGGGAGTTGCTCTTCTCCATAGCCACTATTATCTTGTATAAGTAGAAGCTTGTATATTGAGTTGATCAATCATGTTATCTCAGTTATTCTGCTCTTGATTTATATTTTGCAAGTGGTGCAGAAGTAAATTTAAGGCATCAGGACAACATAAGATCATAGACTTGAAAGAGTTAGAAGTGTAACCATTTAATGAACTAATGTTTGCATTTTATTCTTGTAGCTAAATATTGCTCAATGAAGTTAGTAGCATGAGGAAAATCAACGTCTTTTAGATAAGTGTATAATGTACTTGTACCTCGATTTTTCTTTTAACTTAATAATTAGTTTCTTCAGTATGGTCTTCAGGTTATTAAAAATGGACAGTAAAAGCTGGTGATAGCCTATTGATATACCTTCTATATGTACCTAATTAAGCTGTAATTTATCTATTACCCCCTAACAGATATCTTGGAGACCTTGTATTAGTTCTCTGACAACATCAGCTCAGTGCTCAATAGGTCAAAATAGAGTGCAATGTTAGGAAATATTAGACTGGAAAAGAACATTGTTGTGCTATGGTATGTCCACCTCGTATATATAATCAACATATATCTGTGTGTATGTATGTAATTATGTAGTCATTATATATGTATCTAAACATTTGTTTTATGTATTACATGTACTACTGTATATATATAATCGTAGAATCATAGAATATTAAGTGGAAGGGACCTTAAAGATCATCTAGTGCCAACCCCCTGTCATGGCCAGGGACACATCCCAGTAGACCAGGTGGTACAGGGCTCCATCCAACCTGGTCTTGAACACTGCCAGGGCTGGAGCATCCCCAACCTCCCTGGGCAACCTGTTCCAGTACTCACCACCTTCACAGTAAAGAATTTCTTCATAATAGCTAGCCTAAACTTCCCCAATATTTATATATGTTGTTTTATACATACATATATATATGTATACATATATATATACATACACACCTAAGATATAATCACCCACGTCTTGAATAATACATGCAGTTAAAGTTCATGGGATGTAAAAAAAAGACAAAAGCCACAACACAATCAGGGAAGGTAAGAAATATTAGGAAGTATTACATATGCAAGACATGGAAGAGTTTCAGAGAGAAGGAGTTTTGTAGATAAAGTCTCTTTAGTGAACAGAAAAGCCAAGGTGTCGTCTAGTGAAATAGTTGCACAGTAGATTTTAAAAAAAGAAGAAAGTCTTTATTTTATTTTTTCCCCTCTACAGAGAGGAAAAAATTACATTTTAGGGCTCATCTATGACAAGATATTCTGGAAACAAAAAGTGTGTGTTAGTCCAATAAATAATATTGAACAAATTCATCTATCAAGCACAGTGTTCTGGACTCAATATCTGAACCTGGAAATCCTAAACCAGAGGACTTCTAGAATTTGGAAAGATGTGCCTGTGGAAGCTTTTCATACATATTTCCCCTTAACATGTGCTACTAGCTACTATTGTGGAGAAGATGTTAGGATAGGAGGATGAAATGACTGCATCTCTACTGCTAAATAAAGCATGGTAAGGGACCTTTCTTTGGCCATGAGGCCAAGTGTTACGTCTTGGCTGAAACCAAACTTCACTTGGCTTTGGATCACTTCTGGGCTTCATGCCATGCTTCTTTTTGTCCCTAGGACATAGTCATCATTATGTGGTGGTTGTTTTTTTTTTGGGTCTTTTTTTTTTTTGGTTTTTTTTTTTTTTTTTTTTTTTTTTTTTTTTTTTTTTTTTTTTTTTTTTTTTTTGTGTTGCTGGTTTGGTTTATTTCAGTTCATAGTGTTTGAAACAACATGAGGCCAATCCTCTGGGTTAGTAGTTTTTATACCATAAATCTGAGAATATATATTACAAGCTCTGGGATATGGCATGAGGGCCAGCAGGGACACCTTAGACTGCAAATCCTGTTGAGATACAGTGTGAGAAGGGAGACAAATCTGGTTCAACCTACTTCAAACTACATATTGGGAATGGCAGAGGACATGTGCTGTCTCCTGAACTATGCCCCAGCAGCTGCTACTTGGCACAGTTTAAACCCAACTTCTGTAGCTAAGACTTAAGCAGTTCAGGTGATGAAACAGTGGTTCAAGCATCTTGCCTTGATCGTTTTTTGTTTAGCAGCATTTCAGATACACAGACAAACTGAAACCTTGCTTTCTCAGTGAGGTTATAACATAGCTTCTGTTTGAGTGATCGTGGAAGGTAATTTACAAATGTGATGCGTTTGCTTTTTATCCAAGGAGAAATCCTGGCATAAGTTTTTCAGGTGTGGTCAAGCATGGTTGAATATTCTATTATTCATAAAAACAAGTTTAATTTTTTGAAGTTGTTTCAAGTTAGGGTAAGCTGTCCCAGCAAAACCCTTGAAAAATTATTTAATATGCTGTCAGCTCCATTTTTTGTGTCTTGAAGATGTAAATTTTCATGCACTGGCTGGAATACCTTACAGTTTATCTATGACACTGTATGGAAACAGGAATTGTGTTTAGCTTGTCACTGACTTTCACCATGGTCTGTATTTCCATTCTGATGTATTTTTTTCTACAGTTATTTTGTTCAGTGGGAGAGAGATTTCAGTCAATAGATACAGTTAAGTTTTATGCAGAATTAAGGTTTTACCAGGATGAAAAACTGAGAAGTTTAACAGAGCAGGTAAGTGAAGCTGTGGACTAAATGAAACATTTATCTTATCTAGCACAAAATATGCCCATGTTAGAATGTAGTTGTGGCAGTTAAAACAAAGACACGGTAAAGTAGGATTTTGCAGCTTTCCTGACAATTAGATAAATGTTTTTATTTGGTTGAGAGCCTTAAAAACATTCCAGATGCTGAATGTATCTGCAGGGACACCAGGTATGGCAATGACTACATGAAGAGACCCACTCCTCTCTAAAGCCAGACCAGAGGAGGGCCCTGGCCCCATGGAGAACACTGACCTTTGCAAACAAGATATGTCACTTGTGCCAATAGCAGGTTTTGTGACTTGAATGTCTCAAGAGTCAGAATTTGTCCAGGAGCCAAAGACCATTCACCCTTGCATTACAAGAAGGGTGAACTGCAAAAGAAACAGATGCTTCAGACTACAGAAACAACTCTGGAGGGCAAACCAGCATGCTGACCCAAATATTCACTTGTGTTGTACAGCAACAACAAACACACAAAAGATGAAGAAAACATAGGAAACTGGAGAAAGAAGGAAAACTGGTAAGAGGCTTTTGTTGGCAACATAGAAAAATGATGGATGTATACACAGAAAAAAATAAAAACCAGCAGCTGAAAAAACCCCAAACCCCCTGATGTTAAAATGTAGTCCAGGAGACTTGGTGTTTTATTTGGGTTTGAATAGCTTAGTTTCAAGTGTAAGTGTTAGAGTGAAGTGCAGTACACAAAACAGTACCTCTTGCTTCTCAACAATGTGTAATCTCTGCGGCAGCTCCCTTGAAATCCCTCAGTTCTCCCCATGAAACGACCGTTGCATTGTTCTTAGAGCACATTAGTTGTCTGCAGGCTCCAACTCAGCTATTCTTTGAATTCAGCAAGGCACTGAAGTACTACTCCGGGCCTTTGGCTGGTGGTTCAGGACTACAGCAGGTGTAATTAGGCTCAGGCATGCTGGTAGGAAACCCAGGACTGCTCTTACAGTATGCATGCACTATAAATGAAGCTCCTGTTGTTATAAAAGAGTCTGTTTTCAGCTTCCTGCCATTCCCATTGCAGCACAAGACTGTTCTGCAGCAGGGAATCCTTTTAGATAAGGGCAATAAGAATTGACTACTATGGGTCAGCTTGACATGCTTTTGTAGGACCCAGGTAAGGAGTTCAAATAGTAAGATTACAGGTTTTTGAAGCAATGAATACCTAACTTAACTCTTTGATGCTTATGGTGAGGATTTTCTGATACTTAAACAGCACCAAAATAATTCATGTTAACAGTGTTAGTATTCCAAAAAAACAGAGATTATATGTGAACTCCTGGACTGTATGAGTATTCTGTATTAGTGTGCATGGTGCATTGTCAGAGCAGCTTGCTTAGTATTGAGCTTTTGTCTGAGAAAGCCCTAGTGGCACTTGTCTGTAGATGTATCTCTAAATTGTAACTGCCCTAATTTAAATAAGTAACTGTTTCTGGTAAAGTTAAATCTGTCTGATATGCATACAGATATGACTGTGCAATACATTAAAGCTAAAATCTCCTTACATGCCACCTTAAGAATATAGACTGTTGCAAATTTAATTTTCCTCATGAAAATTCAATGGCTGGATTTTGCTATCCTTAGAGCAAAACTCCAATTCCAGATTTTTTAGAAGAGCTATAAAAGTCTCCTTATACTCTGTGGATCTAACACACCATAAACTGATCTTAGGGAGAGCAGAATATTTGCCTTCTTCAAAACCAGTTCTATAAGAACACATAATAACCTTGGTATATTCAGCTGCATAATAGCCTTTTATTCATTTAGGTCCCAGTTCACTAGGGTACTGAAGGAGGTACATTACTTCAAATATCCTCAAATAGTCCCCACAAAATTAAAGAAAGTGAGCCTGAAGTTAGCTACCTGTTAAAATTCCCTGATGAATTAGAATCTTAGCATATGAGCTGCTCTTGCAGAGACTTGTAATATAATTAACCTATTTTTTGCCACTCTACAGCTTTACGGCACTATTGAAATGCAGCATTAGAATAATGCAGCCTAAGAAAATAATTTGATTGCCATATGGTATATGCCCATGTCAGCAAGAACTCTGTCATGATCTCTTTTCTCAGTATCAGACCAAACCTCCATCCTCAAAGTGATGAACATAGGAGCACTAAATGTGAAATATTGCATGCAAAAAGATTTATTTTCTGTGTAGTTAAAAAATACTGCAAAATATTTTACTGCTAAAGATTATATAGAACACAACAGTGTTGGAGTTTGCTCTTATATGAATGTTGTTTTACTTAATATTATAATAAAAAAGCAGTCCTACAGCAATAGGCCACTGCTTTTGAAACAGCCTTATTAGATAGGAATAAACTGTCTGAAGTGCTCTTATATGAATGTTGTTTTACTTAATATTATCATAAAAAAGCAGTCATACAGCAACAGGCCACTGCTTTTGTAATGGCCTTGTTATATGGGAACAAACTCTCTGAAATTAAATATATTTCTGAAACCAATACAGAAAAAAAAAGCAGTCAGCAAACTACATGTCATGCTCCCTGCTATTCTATTCCCTTCAAATATTCCCTATTAAAAAGGAGAATGTCTAAATGTCTCAGGTGAAATTAACAAGCAAAATCAGTGAAGCTATTAGCTCAATTTTAGCATCAAATATAACTTCTGATCCTTAAAAAACCCTTAAATATAGAATACAACTCTTATATTTTGCACTTACAGGATGAGATATCATTCGTCTACCCACTCTAACCTTGCCTATCATGCTCTGATTCAGTCTGAGTTCAAAGTGACCACCAGAATGCCCAAATCCCAGGGTTTTTTTCATTTGTTATCACTCCATTGCTTTCATGATTAAGGTAGTTTGCTAAAATAATAGCTGAATTGTTCTGAGTCTCACAATAGCAGGTAAATTGCAACCTTAATGTGCTGGTTGCAGAGAGGTAATGACAGTACAAATTGTGACCAGATTTGTAATTCTTCTCTACAGCTATATCAGGAAATGAGCCAGTTTGGAGCAAAATTCTAGGCAGAGGCTATTTGATGAAGCATCAAGACAGCTTTAGAGTGTAGGTCAGTTTTAGTCCTGGTTTATTAGGTTTTTTATTTCTTTATTTTTGAGTTTGGGACAAATTTGCTCGTTCAATTTGGAATACTTTAATTAAAAACAAAACAGGCACTATGGACACAAAATCCCCCCCAAAACCAGTGTGTCCAGGGCATAGAGCAGTGAGCTATAAGAACACTGTCATAGCTTGCCAGTGCTTCAGCTTTTGACCTCTGCCTGCCTAGTGTGTAGAGATGATGGGCCCTCCAGAGCAGACAGTGTGGATGGTGTTCATTTCCCAAATGCAGACTTCTACATCTGATCTAATCACACTAGGGCTCTTTCTAAGGAGCAGTTCATCCTAGACTAATTTGTAGGTCTAAAATAAATCAGAGGGATTGTGCTCTAGAATTGCCTATATGTCTCCCTGCATGATACCCAGGACCAGCAGTGAAAAGCTCGCGCTGTTGGCATCTCAGGAGAGACAAACTCTCTCCTTTGTGTTGGGACAGCAGATTATAATGCACACAAGGACCAGTTCTCAGTGTGGGGGGAGGCTGCACTGTTGCAGTGCTGTATAATAAGTATGACTTCCTTTGAGCTATCTAGACATTGCAGTAGGCTGCATGTAGGTTTTTTTCCCCTTGCTGATTTGCTCTGTCTGTATTTGCACAGTAATATAAAATAAGTTGAAATAATAATGATAATAATAATACTCTCTTTGTGTAGCATTTTACATCTGTGGTTACTGGACACAGTCTGTGAGTGTTGCAACATTGACTTTTAACCAGTAATGACAAATTTGAGGCTTTTAGAAAAAATAATTCTGAGACAGAAGGGTTTACATAGTATTTCCTGTCAGGGTACATAATCTTTCTGCTCATTTTTTTGTACTAATAGTAACATTTAATGTCATAATCCTTATCTTTAAAGTAGAAACACCTGAAAAATATCGATTTTAGTAAAACAGAATTGTTCAGAGGTTTTAATGCATTTAAGGGACCGTGCTTTTAAAGTAGAAACACCTGAAAAATATCCATTTTAGTAAAACAGAATTCTTCAGAGGTTTTAATGCATGTAAGGGACCGTGCAGGACTAGCTATCTCTTTTTAACCAACCATTACAAAGTTGGTTCAATTTATGTGGCAGATTTAGTGATCAACTGTGGAATCTATCACGTCTAGTCTCCATTTCCATTGAAAGAAGCATATGCCAGAAGACAACTACAGGCATGAAGTTGTACATTTATCAGAACTGTGCAGAGAAGACAAAAGTACTAGTAGGAACTAATTGCTTTTGAAAACTGATGGTAATAACTTTTTCAGTGATGTCCCTAAAAAAAAAAAGTGCGTATAAATTTCCTTGACTGTATGTGAATCTCCCTTGCTCACCCTGCCCCCTCTGCCGGCTGATAAGTGTGGGATCACTTTACATATTGCCTTGGTTCTTAGTGGGTAGCAACTGAAGTCTGTGTTTTATGGATGAGAGTGCTGAGAAATTCAAGAGAATTCAGAAGCATCTGTTTTGTGGTATTTAAAATGCCTTTTTTTCCCTCTACACTGTGAAATTTCTATGCAATTTTCTCATGTACAAGCAATGCAGGTAACACATCAGGTAAACCACAGATGATGAATCTAGCAGTTTTTGAAGATTTGCTTTCTCCTTAAGAGTCTTCATGTTCTAAAATATAGGTGTATAATCAGATGAGTAGTCTCCACAGTACCACCCTCACCAGAAAGAGGAATGGTTTTGCATTATAGGAGTAATTGCAGTAGGTGTGAACTATCCATGCTGTCCCTGGGGAAGAGGGGATCCTAAAGGAGGGGGATTCACTGACTCAATCACTATTTTGCTCCATGGGAGCAGCACAAAGCAGCTTTTTTTTTTTTTTTTTTTCCCCTGGAGGAAGTCATGATTCATATTTGTGTTTGTGGCTTTTTTGGGCGATAATCTATTTAATCTGAATGATAAAATGCACATAGGGATTCTAGGTGAAAGAGCAGCTATGTGGCTTTTTTTTAACAATAAATGTGGGAAAAAAAGATTAAAGAGTTCAGCTTTTGATCTTTTTTATTTTTTATAGCCTCATCGTACAACCTAAGGTGAATGATTCTGCTATATTGCCGTTGTAACTAGAAGCAAGAATGTTTCACTGACCAGGGATTAGAGAAAAAAGAGTAGAGGGAATTAGTCTGTTCATTGTGATTGTGACAATGGACATTTTTACTTTCAAAGAATCTGTGTCTTTGTTGCATTCTCTAGTGTTAACCCTGAGACCTGATAATTTATTAGAAAAGAATCCTTTTATAGCATAGTCCTGTCTTTGTAAGGCCATGACACTCAGCAGGTTGATCCTTTTCTCATGGTTTCCTCAGTTGTAGGTTAATTTAAGTGACATATTTAAACCACAAGCCAGCCTGGGACTGAGTCTTCAGAAATATATTTTTAATGTATTTTATTAATAACATATTTTTGTCTTGTATTGCTACCTTGTTTTATGTTCAGTTTTGAAGAAAGAGCTCCAAAGACAGAGATGCCTAGAAGGTCACCAGCTATTCTAAAAGTAATTTGCTATGATTTCCAGCAAAGTACTGGGGCAAATTTAGCCCTTTTGTGAGAAAGAATAGGTCTCTGTGGCAAAACCAGTAGCAAGATTTATACATGCACATAGCATACAAACTTGAGTTCTGTGTCAGAAATAGAGAAGGCAAGTCTTGGATCAATATTTGGAAGATAAAAAATAGAAGCAACATTTCTCTCTACCTCCTACCATGTTTCTATGTTATATTGAAGTTTTCTTAAATATATATCAGATAATGGTTTTGATATTTTGGAAGTCTTGCAGTTGTGATCAGGCAATGGATTAGGTTGCCCAGGGAGGTGGTGGAGTCATCATCCCTGGAAGTGTTTAAGAGGCATCTGGACCTTGCACTGGAAGACATGGTTTAGAGTTTAGGGTTTGCAGTGGAGTACCAGGTTAGTGGTTGGACTTGATGATCTTAAACATCACTTCCAACCTTGATGATTCTATGGTTCTAATTATTAAGAAATTTAGCAGTGGGGTGAGCAAGTTATTGCAGCTAGATGGCTGTCTGAGGGGGATAATGAAAATGTATGAAAGGGTGTTTGTATGCTCACACTGCAGACTGAAAAATAAGAAACCCACGTGATATGTGGTATCCAGAGATCTTCATAGCACTAAATAAAACATTTATCTTATCTAGTCTTACAATTTTAGCTATTTGGGGGGGAATAATTGTTTAAGAAAAAAAAAGAGATGTATAGTCTTCTCAGTACACTGGCATTGAGAAAGTTTAAATTGACAAATGTCTTTTCAGTTGCTTTGTATATGCAGGGAGGCAAAAGTTTAGGCATATGTAATTTCTTCCACATGCAGTCTTCACTTGAATTGTGAACAGAGCAAGGCACTCCCCTGACATGAGACTGGGCATTTCGATGGCATTCAGCCACGATTTTCAGAGCAAACCTCTCCATAAGTTCCAACACTGCTTGGTGTAGGGCAGTGGTTAGGGAAGGTCTCTTCTGAAATGGAAAGGGCAGATAGAAATGAACTCCTAATAAGATAAATGAAGGTATTATTTCTTAGGTGATACATATTCTGGTAGAGTGATTTTCTGTTGAAATTAGTGTCTTTTACCTGAAACACACAGATGCTGAACGGTGTTGCATTTTGATGAGGGATGCTATCTGCAGTTCAAATCCCCTTCTGCAGAGGGAGTGGGACAGGATGAGCGAAGGAAATTCCTCCTAATGCAAAGCTTGGATAGCAGCCTTATGTGTAGTTATACAGGTCACTGCCTTCTGCATTTTTATGGTAGCAAATCTCTATAAACCATGCTGTACTTGCTTTGCTGTTCAGAAATATACAGTAAATCCCCTAGAGACTATACTGAATTTCTAGGACAGGTATGTCTGTTGCAAAATGAGATTGGATTTTGAATACTCTCAAAATCTTCTAATGTGTTTTGATTAACACTGAGCCTTCTTGGACTTGTCTGTATGTTCTAGACATTAAATGAGGCATTGTATTTGCATAAACTAGTCCATGCATTTCCCCGACTTACCTCAGCTGGAATCCTCATTATTCGGGTAATGTAGCTTCCTGTCATGTTTGGGAGGGATTCTTGTCATGCAGAATTAATTCAGACACTCTGCTTATATTGGGTCTTTGAGCAAAACAGCCTTTTTACATTAGTATGATCTTTTTTTTGTCCTTTGCATTTTTTTTCATCAGAAATGAATGCAGTGATATGAAAGAGCTGTTGGGTTTTTCACTGAGTACCTGAGAAGAAGCAGCAAGTGAGACAGAAATGAGCGGCCAGGCCTGAGAGTACATTTTGAGTCCAGGTGACTGCTTCTGCCATGTATGAAATTGTGATGTATAATGTATGTTATCCTCTGCTCTCCTATTTCCCAGTCTCCATGGAAGAGAAAAAGATGATTATCTGAGCTAGGAATGAGTGGCAGCATCTCACTGGATGAAACACCCATCTGGAAACAGCCTATCACATTGATCTGTCTTGTTGCCTATAGTGTTAGCAAAAGCAAAATCCTCAGTGCCTCTTTCCTTCCCAGGAAAACTGAAGTAAATAATGAAAGTAACTTTGTTCATTCTGCTATTTTAGTGAAAGAGACCAGCATGATAGTTGGACTTGGAGGGAGGGAACTGAAATTTAACCAAAAGCAGAAGAGAAAAAGAACAGAATAAATTTTGCTTGATGTAATCCCCCCAACTGGTACATTGTTATGTTCACAGTTTAAAAGCACTTTGGAGCAGTATTTAAGAAAAAAAAAATTAAAAGAAGAAAAAATGGAACATAAAACTTAGATGCTTATATAAATACAGATAGTAGATATATTCCTGAAATAGGTGATATTTTTCAAATGAAACACATTCTGCAAAAGTTCCTCTTTTTCAACAGCATTGGCTTTTTCAAGGTAGAGATCTCCTTTGTGAGACATCCACAGACACAAAGAATGATATAAAAGTTATAAATGTATGCATAAGAAATGTCTTATAAACCTAGATAATACCTTGAAAATACAAGATGTTATCTTCCAGGGATAAATAGATTAGAATAATATTTTGTGCTAAAAAAAATTTCTGACCTCTGTAATGTGGCATAGGGTTAATTCAACTAGCAGATGGTCTTCTTCAAGCATTAGTCTGTCAAAGGGTAGTTTTGAAATTTCTGTTTTGAGGTGAGATGAAGATGTCTCCCATCAAATGCTGCAAAGAAGAGACACTGAGCCCTCTGTGAGGGCTTGTCACTTTCATATTCTAGGTTGCCTGGATTTTGTTTTAATGCTCTTCTTTGGTCTTTGAAACCTAAAAAATTCATCTTAGTTTCTCCAAAGCTGACAGTGAGAAGTCATCAGGAGGAGCTGACCACTGAAGAAACTTCTTCACTGCTCAGGATCTGGGTCTGTTGATGAGTGTGCAATTAGGGACATGCCCAAATCTGCCTAGATAGACACTAAAATTTTGACTGTGCTCTAAAGAAAGCTCTGCTAATGCAGTGCTAGTACCTCTTTGACACCATCCCTTTTCCCAGGTGATGTTATTACTGGCCTGCTCAGCTAAAAGATGCTGATAACTGTGCACCACTGCAGGCAGTTCACACAAATTTGGTCTCTGCTGCTAAACAAGACAGTCAGAGAAAGATTCATGGCCTCAAATCATATTGATGTGCAGATGTGCAGTTGGACTGATCCAGCACAGGTCCAGGGAGAAAGCTAAAAAATGATAGGGAAATCAGTGCTTGAAAGTGGACGTATCTATAGGGTAGGGGCTGCCCAATAACAAAACCACACCACAACTTAAAGTTATCTTTTTCCACTGTTTCTGGAATATGGATATATTAATGAGGTTTGAAAGCTGGAATTATATTTGCATATAGAGAGAGGTATGCAAGCACTGAAGGAAGTCCAGTAGTGCATACCTTCACTATGATGCTTATATATGTTACTCACATAGTCTCTCAGTGGTGTCAAACACTCTAAAATTATAAGTAAATTTTCTTTGTGCTGTTTGAATCCCCATTTTTAAATTTACAGCAAATTGAAAATAAGTTTTCCAAATAATAGGCATATATATTTTTGTAGTATATCTATGCTTTCATCCCTGTTTTATCTAAACAGTAAATCTAAATTAAAAAAAATCTTTAATATTTATTTTTCATTTATTTACTAATCTTTGGGTTTTTAAAAGTCTAAATAAAGTCTAAATAGGAAAGACAATCTAATAATCCTTTTTCTGTTTGAATTTTGGGTCGAGAAGACCTGCAGTATTTTTTTCTTACAGTAGGTGGCAGATGTAGACTACATATTCCTTTGCTATTTTATTTTGTAAACATGAACAAGAGGGTTATTCCATTTTCTAAAAATCTGTATTAGTGTTTAGGAGCACCTGCATGTTAAAAACGTTATTCCTTCCTAAACAATTTTGTTTAAGTACCACTGAACTCTCACAATGCTTAAAATAATAATAATAAATAAATCACAAGTTAGAAAGAGAATGGGTAGGAATGAAATGATTTCTGCTGCATTAACCTTGAAGTCAAACTTGTTCATTTCTCATGTTTTCATTTTCCTCGAGTTAGGAGCAAGGTAAAAATGCTTCAATAAAAGAACAGTTGTTTTCATATATAACGAACACTATGCTGGATCTTGTATGCAATATGTTGTTTGAAGGTGTTTTAATTTTTTCTGGTAAATTTATCCAACAATATAGAACCTTTTATGATTATAATTTGTAGTTGCAGAATTTTACAGAACTAATTAAAGTATTAAATGGGTATTTTCAAGGGCAGCTAGTGAAGCCATGGCAGATACTGTATGTGTCGTGCTGAGCCATAGATGACCTCAGAAAGGCACATAACACTTAAGTACTCTGAAAGATCAAGAAAAAGTGAATCAATCTGATAAGCAATATGGGTTAGTGCTAACATGAATGACAGAAAAGAAGCATGGACATTAGGTTCTCAAAATCTGTTAAAGGACATTTTTCTAGTGGAGATATTAATGTTTGCCTGCTGCTCCAGCTTTTAATTTATTCCAGCTTTGTCAGACTCTTGCAGTGTGGGTTGTTCTATTATTTTTTATATGTGCTCTTACACTGTGCTTATCATCATAATACCTGAGTGCCTTATGGTAAGTGCATTGAATAATTAACATCCACTGCATATTTGTGCTGTCAGCTTCTTCCAAGGAGACAAGTGTGTGTGAGAGAGAGGGTTTTTTTCTTCCAGGCAATTAAAGCAGTGCACAGGCGCACAGTGATATGTGCTAGAGAGGGCACACTCCAAGAAATATGCCTTGTAATTAGAGTGATATGATGATTCTTTCCTTTCCATGGTAGGGCTTTTAGCTTTTTAGTAGCTGTATTTTCTGAACATTTGTGTCTTTTGCAAAAGGGCGAAGCACCACTGTCTGATGAGAGCATATTTACAGAAATGTGTGAATGCAAAAATAAGCATGCAATGAAATTAGTAGATTTACAATGGGAATTGGAAGGAAATTCTATATAGTTCTGTATACAATTTATAGTTCATTAATTGTTACAGTTTTGCTATGCCAATATTTTCGAAACTATTCTTTAAGATTCTAGTGCAGGAAGCAAGCATGTTATCTTGAAAATGCATCCCGTTTTCTTTTTTTTTTTTCCCCTTTCATCATTCCTTCTGTCCTTGCTCATCAGATGGTTGTATTGCCAGCTTAGCCAAGGGTGAGACACATTTGTATGATTGCTATTGCTGGTAATCAAGGATATATACTGGAATTTGTATGCACAATAAATTCTTCTTGTTTAGGTAACAGCCTGACCAATTTATATAACAATTACCACTGTGAATGAAATAGATGAGAACTCTTGTCACCGAGAACAAAATCTGTTAAAGTAGTGATGCTGGATCCTATCCATACCTGTTTTGGATTTTACTCTAATTACACTAAAAATAAATAAAAAGAGCAGATTGTCTCTCCCTTTGTAGATTTCACTCTTCACCATACCTTCTTCCTACTGAAATTACAGATGATTCGAGTTGATCTGATTCTTGATAATAGTTGATATTAGTTGAATGTATTTGTCCACTGATTACCAGTGGTTTGCAATACCAAATAGAGAGGAACAGCAAATTATGTGATCATTTGCATGCCTTATTCCCATTAGAGCACCACTCAGAGTGTGGAATCTCAGTCTAATTATGTTCCTTCAGCTAATGAACAAAGAAACAAAACTCTTGTTTGTCCCTCATAACTGAGTCAAGTTTTGGTTTATATTTGATTTTCTCTTTTTCTTACAGTTAATTAGTAGTATTATCTAAGAATCATAGTCTCAGTATTCCTGTAATGCACAGTACTGTAAAAACAAACAAAAATCAGTCCTGGAGCCTATGATTAGTACATAAAATAAGGAACAAGAAGTGAATTTGTGTAAAGAGCATCAATTTGTTTTGAACACCAATTTATCTTTATGACTTGTAAAGACTGAACTGGAGATTTATAGCTCCTAAAACACATTTTAAATTTAATGACAATACAAAAATTCTGGGTTTTTATTCATGGAAAAAAACCCCCACCAAAACTACACAGTGGAAAAGATTTATATAAAAGGTGTTAAACCTTTCTTCATAAGCCACTTAGGATGAGAGGTTGCCCCTCTTCGCTGTTTATTGATGTCTCTGTTGACTATTTACTAAGGTGCTGGGGCCTTCACAGGATAAGCATTGCCATGAGCATTAGTGGAATAGCTGGATCCCTTCTTATAAGCCAAAAAAAGGCCATGAGAAGAAAGCAAAATAATTTCCATCTCGTCATCATTATGAGGCTTGTAAGGAGCTGCCTTAGATTTGTCTTCAGCAAGGGTAAAGTAACAGCTAAATTCTTTTTGAATTATGTATTCTAGCTTTTTTTAAACCTCAAACTTAATTCAGTCTCTTACTAAGATGTAAGTGTAGTCTTCAGCCACTAGTACTTTTCAGTAATGATGAATCAAAATGTGGGCCAAAAAACATAATGACATTTAAAAAACTTCTGCTGATTTTAGTTGCCTCCCAGACAGGGAAAATTTCTGATAATCAACCAAATCAAATGCAAATGCATCAATGTGGTTCCCAAAGAGAAAGAATTTGATCTAGTCCTTGGTCTATGTTTTTTCATATTTAAATGCACATTAATATTCTGGTGCATTATTTAAATCTACATTATGCTTCTTTTGCTTTGCATTACTGTGCCATTGTTTCTCTTCTTTTGTTTTTTTTTAAAAAAATTGTCTGACTCCATTTAGGCCCTGTGTTTAACCATGTCTCCATCTGGATTAAAGTATTAAAGTGTTACTGCCTATACTAACTTAGGATTGTGAAAATAAATTGGAATTATGCAATTTATTTCAAATTTAGCACTCAGACTCCTGTAGATCTAGTCCATCTGCTTTGACTCTGCACAGTTAGGCTAATTAAATTCTGCTCACTCTCTTTAAATTCTTGAATGTATTTTGTTCACGGTCATCCTTCAAGCAAGAAGTTAATTATCTGGTGAAGCTGAAAACATCTTGGGTTATTATTCTGAATTTGGTCTTGGGAAGTGCTTCAGATGTTTACATAGGCTTTTTGTTTTAGTTTTTGGTTTTCTTTGTTTTGTGTTTTTTTTTTAAAGACGAATTATGCATTGCTGTTCTGCTAGGCAGGACAATTACACTGTGTGGGTATCTACTTAGTATAGTCATTTCACAGACTGTATATTTATTATTTTATTTGCCTGTTTATAAATCTTTTATTCAAAATACTTTTTTCTTTAAGAGTGGGCATTAATTCCATAAACTATGTTCATTAAGACCCAAATTTGGGCTACCTGAGTTTAGACAACCAGCATTTGGTGTCAAGGGTGCATGTTCTCTCTGAAGTCAGGAGAGAGAGAGACACTTCCAAGTCAAGTGTGAATTTGTCCATAGAAATTTCTCCCTACTGACAACAGAAGAATCATGGAACAATTGCCCACTCACCTTTATGAGTCTAAAGTTAGGTGGATCTGATCTGAATGTTGTGCTGATTTTGCTTGGGATAGAGTTATGTTTCTTCACAGTGGATAGTTTCAATACAGTGTTGATAACTCAAGAATTTTTTTGCCGTTGCTGAGTAGTACTTACACTTTTTGTACTGCAAGGAAGTTGGGAGTGGTTCTTTGGGCATTTGTCTTCTGAAGTAACCATTACATGTGATTGTGGTCTTCTCTCTTGGAGATGTCTGAACACCTGCCTGTCCATGGGAAGCAGTGAATTAATTCCTTGTTTTGCTTTGGTTGTGGTATGGCATTTTGCTTTCCCTATTAAAATGTCTTTGCCTCAACCCACAAGTTTTCTGGCTTTGACCCTTCTGATTTTCTCCTTGATCCTAATGGTGCTGCATGGTGCTTGGCTGCTGGCTGGGATTAAGCCATGACAGTCCATAACTCCTTCTTTCTTTTTAGCCATGTCTATTATTAAACACTACTCAGCCCTGGTTTCAGGTGCTTGGACAACTAAGAAATAGATGAGAAGAGTCTGAGAAGGGAAAGAAGGGAAGCCATTTTTTTTCATAGAGATCTTAGCGGATGCATTTACACCAAACTAATCATCACTATGAGAAGCAGCAGTTCTCTTAGGAACTGAAAGTCTTTCTCGGCTTTTGGCAGGTATATAAAGATAGAATTTTACTATATGTATTCGAAGTTCTGGACTTTATTCAAAAAGGAGGGAACACTTAAGTGAAATCCCAACACAGGAGAGAAGCTGCCTTCACTTGCTTTTGGCACTAGATGTAATTGGTTCCAAAATACAAGTCAGAAGAGCTCCATAAGGATGCCTGCAGAGTATTCTTTGGTTTGGAAGCCTGTAATGATGCTTTATAAGGGTTTTTAGGTGACAGCTTATTTCCCTCAGTTGCCATGTAAATTATGATAATAGTGTTCAGGGGACACTTAAACTCTTGATATTTACATCCAATTAATTTTAAGTAGCTGCTGCAGACTTTAGGACACACAAATCTTCTTAGACACCAAGTCTAACTATTTGAAGTTTAGAAAAGAACTTAATTCTAAATCTCAGCAAACATTTATGGAATTTCTCTAAGTGTAACATCTAGAGATACCATTTTGATTATTATTGCTATTAGTTTTTATTGATATTACTATTAATTATAATGATCATTGCTAGAATTGTAATTATATATTGCAAAAATGTGTTGTAATGCTTTTCTGAGTTCTTACATGTATAGAGATCCCACTGGCATCAATTATTCTCTGTTATTATTGTCATCAGTGATTATGATCAACGATATGTTGAAAAATATTTCAAGAACATTTGCAGTCCCCAGCTGAGCTCACAGTGTCATTTTGCCAGGCTCCACAAAAACACACAGCAACAGACCTCTCTTTCTGTATAAACAGATGTGAAACATAAGAAACTGCCAACCTCATCTGATTAGAAGAAGGATACATATAGGTGGCACAAAATTAATTATTTTAGTTGACTAAGGCCATGATTTCAAGGAATCAGATCACTCTGGCTTTAGTAGAGCTTTAGTTCTGTCTTTATGGCACTGTCCCAGAATATAGAGGATAATTATTGTGTTTTCTATTTTACTTACTTTAAAATGCATTAATTCAGTAATCTGACTTTAGTTTGACTAGCTATAAAGGTCCACTGATACAATATCTAACAGTTTTCAGCAGTCACTATCAATCAGGTGACAGAAAAAATCCAAGAAATATTGGCCAAAAAAATTGCCTTCAAAAGTTCTGATGATATCCTCAACTGATACAATATGAAATCACTGGAACTGAGGTAGCCTGTGAAGGACCTAGCTCAGTGTGGTTATTTGGCAAGTTAGTGATTTTTGTTGGATGCTTTGTGTTCTCAAAGAACATGGTAAAACTGATTTAACCTGTAATATTAATACTTATAGGGTAACATATTCAGAAGCACAGTATGAAACAGTACTACCTTAGGATTTTAGATATAAACCATGGCCAATGAAAGCAATATCCCTCATTACAGACTGATCATAGAAGATATAAAGAAGTTGTTTTTCTGACTCTCATAATATGGGAGGAAATGGAACCACTTCTTATTAAATGTAAATCAAGAAATTCTTCCTTTCTCTGTTCCACAGAAGTCCTCTTAGAAGGTTTAAGGAAATGTCAAATTTAATGTTCTGTTTATTTGCTTCTTTTGCAATGTCTCTCTCCCTTTTTTTTCCTTTTCATTTCCACCACACTCCTGACAACAAACAATTGCAGTTTTTAGTGATTATTTTTACACCAGATTAGAAATAATCTATGATTCATGAGATTGAATTAAAATAATTTTCTGGAATATGGCAAAGTATGGGTTGCTTTAATTTTGCTTCTCTATTCAGCATGATCTGGGAAAGTAACAGGCTGAGACACCTTATATTTCAACCACAAAATGCTGAGGTCTGTATCAGATGGGCAAAGCTTGTATAGTGACATCCTGTAGGCTACATGTTTAGCTCAGCACTGAAAGTATTTCATTTGCATAGACATTCACCTTATTGATTGCAGCAGAAAAGACAACAGATAATAAATATGATAAAAGTCAGTGCTGCTCAAATGAGTACTTGTTTTTATCCTGCATGAAAGCTCAGCTGGAGCTTCTGTAATAGGGTTAGTCTCTGAAAACACTTAAGTCTCATAAGCTTTTTGTGGGAAATCTGCATGAAGTGACATAGAAAGCCAAAGGAAGTCAGCTTTATGTTCATGACAGTGAGACAGCCTTGTAATTTGAAAATGCTTCCAATAAAATGTGAACGTGTTTTTCTTGATCTAATATCTTCAAAATATTTTTGGCTGATGTACTTTACAGATATCCTGTGGCATGCCACATGCATTTTTGGTGTCTATCACAGTCCCAAGACTACATTTCCTGCAGGCTGTGCAGCATTCAGGCACATATAATGGCTTATCGTATGCCTTGCTGTCTTTTAGTACCTTATCTGAAGAGGGTGTCCCATGTCTGCACATATAGCAGGCTTTGAAACTCAGATTCACATAAGAAACTTTGGAGGATGTTGGATAGACTGTTTTTCTTTAATGGATGTTATCACATCAATCTGTGATCTAGGATTGCTAATGACAGTAAATGTAGGTATTGCCATTGTAGCAATTCATAGTGCCAATTAAAGCTGCAGATGAGTGGGTTTGTCTTCATCTGTCCTCATTTAAGCATCTGAAAGGCAGATGCTTAAATATGAGCTAGTCAGCCTAGACTCCCTTGTCAGACAAGTAAGAAAGTTATATACCTCCTAAGGGTGATTCATTCCTAAGGAGTGCATAAGGTGGATCCCTTCAGTTGCCTAGGAGGATGTCTTCCTCCCAGCAAGGGAATCTCTGGCTTCAGATGTGAATGCAGCTTTTTCAAATCTGTAGTTATGCTAAACCTGTCCTTGAGTGCTTCTAGATTTAGATACCTGAAGACATCAGAATCTTCCCATGGTACAAGGGATCATGTGAACACTTGTCGCCTAATTCATGCCAAATACAGAGCAGCTTAAATAGCTGATAAAGATGATTTTATGCTGTGGCAAATTTTTAAATTTTTCTGAAGTAAGATAAGGAACTGTCACAGAGGTTTGTCACTACTGCTCTTTTACAGCTGGCAACTGGAAATGGGTGCCTGCGAGTGGCAGTGACAAGTGCTTGGTATCTAATGGAGATGTCAAAAGAATATTTCATAGTAGGTAAGGAATTAAAGAATACCTTGCCTGTCTCAAACACTGTTAATGCCACAAAAGGGATTCACCCTAAGACATGCTAGCCGCCAAGGCAACAAGTTGAGATAAGCGCAGAAGAGATGAGTTTGTGCTTATTCTAGGCCTGGCAGAGGCCAGATCTGATTAGCACATCCTGATTAACATATCTAAACAAAAATCCCTACTGTGTCAAACTCATATACATATCAAAGATCACCTCGAACAGGCAGTATCTGCGGGATCCCTACCCTGGGGCTTCTTCCCTTCGCATGTAAAGTAGGAGTACACCTCCACAGAGACCTGCAATTTGCACTGGACAGAGGTGTACCCTGAGATGAGCAACTCGGACCCCACCAGAAAAGCTTGGGACCCCCACCATCGAGAAGCCCAGGGTGAAGAAGGACAAACAGGACACATCTAGATCCATGGGTAGTGGCTCTCTCTCTTTCTCTCTCTCATTCTCTCTCTCTCTCTTTCTCTCTCTCTCTCGTTCTCTCATGCATTGTCTCCCTCTCCCTCTCGTTCTCTCTCTCTATTTTCCCCTCTCTTTCCTATTTCTTCTCATAATTATAATCGAATAAAACCCTTATATTATTAACGTATTATTGTCTTTTTGGCATATGCTCTCGTTGACACCTTAATTTGGGCAGAGGCACCTCTCATAAATCAGATCATAACAGCCTACCTGTGTGTGCTTGTGTATAAGACACTGGAAACTTAAGAGAACAAACCAAGAACAGCATAAATTACATAAGTTATCATAGCAATACTAACTCTAGGAGGACATTTATGTTATATGTTGAAACACCCCAAAATGACCATGATCTAGGTTAAAGAGCATTGCTGCTTTCTTCTGTTTCCTCTTTCATTCTCAGCCCATGCTGCCACATACCTGTTTCCATGAACTTGGGGCCAACCAACACTTGGCAGCACTGTGTTCTACAGCACAGGTGCATGGAAGCATGGCAGCACCTTAGTGCTGTCACTGAGTATTTTTTCAGCTCCAAAAATCTGTCTTTCAATTTCATAAAGCAAAGCAGGGTCAAAGCAGGCAGTTACAGAATAAAGTCTCACTAATCACCTCATGCATGAAATCACAGGAGAAATGGAGTAGCAGGACCAAGAAGTTTACGCTTTTTCATGCTCAGCCCGTGTCACTGCATACCCACCTCTGTGACTTCAGGGGTAGCCAGAGGAGTCCCAGCCAAAGTCTGTGCTCCCTGTGCCACTGTGCACATCCTCTTGTGATGTGTCATGGTGCTGGCGTTGGTGCTGACATGTCATCTGCCCTTAGCCCAAGAGGAAAATGAAACCAGACAAGATTTTAAAGAGGGCTTTCAACTTCTGATGAGGATTACACCCAAGGTAAGAGTTACAACTGAGTTACAAACTGTTTGGTTGCAGCAGTTTATTTTGAGTGCTGCACCTGTTTACAACAGAATGATTTGAGTGCAGCTTTAACCTGGACAAATCTGTGAAGATGCATTATGTGCAAAAATACCAGTAAATAGAAGATTTGCAAGTCTAAAGGCTCAAGTGAAGTGCAGCTCTTTCAGCTGGAATATGAAGGAACTGATCCAGGGCCAATTCATTGGACACTGGTAAAATTCACTGGAGACTAGGTGATGATAAAATTAGAAAAGCATATAGGTAGAGAGAAAGAGGAATGCTGAATTCAGAAATTAAACCCAGGTTTTCAAAATTTCATCCTTGTGTCTAAGCCATCAGACTTATTCATCCTTTTCAATTGAACATTTGAAAGTACATTTTGTTGATATCTATGAGAAAAGTTGGTAACTTTTCAATACTTTCCTGCTATAAAAAAAGCTGTGAATACAATTGATATTTCATGCTTATTTTCTCAAGATGTTTTATCCTTGAATACATGGCTACTTTATGGTAAGGTAAGATATAAAATAACACAGGATCAAAGTCTTCAGTATTTGTTCTGCATCAGGGGAGAATGCTACACTGACATAAAATATAATCTTTATTTTTATACATCTGCCTATCTAACTGTTCTGCTTATACCACAGACTGTATAATGGAAATAGCATCAAGTCTAATGTTCAAAAGCAAAACTAAAGAAAAGGCAAAATAGTTTTTTCATTTTTATCAAGACCTGATAACCTCCAAAGAGATATTACTTTTTTTCCTAAATGTTTTACGGGTTTCTCATTCTTTCTTTTACTTAGTCTGTGTTTTAGCAACTCCAAGCTGAAGCCACTTGAAAAGTCTTCTGTTATGTTTATATGCTTTTTCTTAAATCACTGTAAAAGCCCTTGGCATTAAGTGTCACATTAATGAATAAATTAATTATGGATTGCTACATAAGTATGAGAGCTATTACAACTGTTTAGAGTGCGATAAAAATCTTTGTTCTCCTTTTCTTTGCAAACAGAAAATACAGCATGTATTATAAATTCAATAGCAAGTGACTATATTTAATGCTGAGCTTCCTCGAGATTACTGCAAAATGTCATATTTTTTTTGACATTAAGCACTATTTTTACTCCAAAAATAGTTTTCTTTAGAAAAAATATGTTAGTATTTGTGTTAACATTAGCATATTAAAATGAAGGGCAGTTGGATTTATTAGTATCAAATGAAAATACTGCTAAGTTCACATTAATATTATTCTTGGAACCTTAGGTATTTTAAATATTCTGGAACATAACTATATAAAGGAAAACCAGTTTTAATATGTCAGATAGTGTTATCTCACTGACAGCCCTCCAAGGTTAATAATGTCAGGAAATATGAAGTATTTTTGACTATAAGATTAGACTTTTTATTTGGAAAAGAGCTTTAAATTTCATTTTAAAAGTAGATTTCACGCCCCATGAAATTTAAACGGTGACATTTAGAAAACGTTCACTTTATTATAATGTAGTGAAAAATTATAGTGTACATGTTCCTTGCTCAGTCTATCAAGACTGCCCCTGGAAAGACTAGGAATCTTTTTGCAGGTAAAAAAATGTGAAATTCACTGAACAATCAATGCCACCAACTGTTCATCCTCAGGAGGCATATAGTTAGGCAGAATTATTTACTTTCTTAACTGTGTTCACTGGAGTTTGAAAACAAAACCTCAAAGTGTATGCAAAACTTTTCTTGTATCTAAGGACAATTTCACCCAAAAGGTTTAACTTCCACATAGAAATTTCAGGTATGTCTGATAAAAATTAAACAGGCAATGCTGGTAACTCTGTATTAAACTTGTCTAGGTAATGCTGTGATCCCACATGATCTTTTCAGGAAGTGAGGGTTGTCTTATACAAGAAAAGCACTTACTCATACTTAGGATTCTTCATAAGGAAGTTAATGGAGAGTCACTTACCTTTGAAAATATGCAAGTGAAGCCTTCTACCTCAGTGCTCAGAATATTTATAGATATGACTTGATGTTGGGTGTTTGCATAATGAAGAGTCATGGACATTAAAAATACTGAAGCAAAAGTTTTAGTTAACTGCACTGCCACATCTCTGCAGGAATGGAGAGCTGCCCCCAGCAAAATTATGGCCAGTCCTCTGTGCAGACAGAGACCAGTGGGGGAGCTGAGAGAAGATGCAGAAAAGTAGTTCAGCATGTGGGCTAGTATTGTCTGAGGTAGAGCTAAATTTCTTCACAGTAACCAGTATGGGGCTGTGTTTTGGATTTGTGCTGGAAACGGTGTTGATAACACAGGGATGTTCTTGTTACTACTGAGAAGTGCTTACACAGTGTGAAGGCCTTTTCTGTTTCTTATATGGCCCCAGCAAGGAGTTAGAGGGTAACACAGCTGGGACATCTGACCACACCTGATCCAAGGGATATCCCATACCACATGACATCATGTTCAGCATATAAAGCTGGGTGAAGAAGGAAAGGACTTGAGAGTGATGGTGTTAGTCTTCTCAAGTAACCATCACACATGATGGAGTGCTGCTTTCCTGGAGATGACTGAACACCTGCCTAGCCATGGAAAGTGGTGAATGAATTCCCTGTTTTGCTTTGCTTGCGTGCATGGCTTTTGCTTTCCCTATTAAACTGTCTTTATCTCAGCCTTTTTATTCTTCTGATTCTCCCCCCAGTCCTGCTAGTGGGGGCAGAGAGCGAATGGCTGTATGGTGCTTAGATTCTGGCTGGGGTTAAACAGGCTATCTTCAAGTACCATTGATAAAAAGAGATTTGTTGCAAGGAGGAAAGAGGCCAATTTACTGCCCTTCAGGTGCCCTGGCTGTTCCTCATGAAGAGGTGGGTAGTAAAAAGCAGCCATCCCTTACGTTCCCTGGTTGCCCTGTTAACAATACATTTTTGTTAAGCATGTAGTAGCAATGCAGCTGTGACCTGTGATTCATTAGTATTGTAGTTGGACAGATATATATGAATCATACTGCTTCAGTTAGCATCAGCCAGCAACTGACCATTAATTTCATCAATCAACAACTGTGCCTTATGGTCTGGTTACAATTGATGTTAAGTAAATGGTGTATAACAGCATGTATAAGCCCTGGCAGATGTTGTGGTTCTCACAGGCTTTTGCTTTTTCTTAAAAGAAACTGCTTATGCCTCAAAGAACATTTTGATATAAATGAGAAAAAAATGAGAGACAGAAGAATAGATATCTTCATTTTAAAGTGAAAGTTCAACACCCAGAGCCAGTAAAGAACACAGATGTTCAGCTGCACCCTTCCCAGCCTTTGGTAGAAGCGTTATAAGAAGAGAATTGCTGTAGAATCATAGAATGGTATGGGTTGGAAAGGACCTTAAAGATCATTCAGTTCCAACCCCCTGCCATGGACACAGACACCTTCCAGTCCACCAAGTTGCTCAGGGACCCATCAAACCTGGCCTTGAACACTTCCAGGAATGGGGCATCCATGGGTTCTCTGGGCAACCAGTTCCAGTGCCTCATCACCCTCACAGTAAAGAATTTCATCCTAATATCTAATCTGAACCCACTCTCATTTTAAAGCCATTCCCCCTTGTCCTGATACTACATGCTCTTGTAAATAGTCTTTCTCCATCTTTCCTGTGGGCTCCTTTTAGGTACTGGAAGGCCACAATTAGGCCAACTTTAAGCCTTCTCTTCTCCAGGTTGAACAAACACAATTCTCTTAGCCTTTCCTCGTAGCAGAGGTGTGTCTGTCAATAAAAATTGTCAAGATAAAGGCATGTTCAAAATCATCTTCCTCTCTTGGATAACTAAGTACTACTGAGTTAAGTGCCATGTGAGACTAAATTCAGGTCTGGAACTGTTTGTTTCATTCAAGAACATAGTTCTTCTAATCTGAGTATTAACATCAGTGTCTTCTTTTAAGACAAACTTCTGATAGGGTTCTTCCTTAAGTTTTCAATAATAGTCCAGATTACTTAATTTAGTTGGAAATTTGAAGAAGGTGAGAATTGGAGTGTGGAATTTAGTGCTTTCCTCAGCATGAAAGTATTTGAAAATAATGATAGTTTGTTCAATACAAGATTAGTAAGGAGGGAGCATCCTTTCAGCTCTTCAATTGAATTGAAGCATTGTTCAAAACGGAATTCAAGACTAGTAAGGTCCTGTCGTGGTTTAACCCCAGCCAGCAGCCAAGAACCACACAGCCACTCACACACTCCCCCACCAATGGGATGAGGGGCTGAATCAGAAGGGTAAAAGCTACAAAAACTCATGGGTTGAGATAAAGACAGTTTAACAGAGAAAGCAAAAGCTGCACACACAAGCATAGCAAAACAAAGAATTAATTCACTGCTCCCCACAGACAGGAGGTGTTCAGCCATCTCCAGGAGAGCAGGGCCCATCACGCGTAACAGTTCCTTGGGAAGACAAACGCCATCACTCCAGATGTCCCCCCTTCCTCCTTCTTCCTCCCACCTTATATACTGAACATGACGTCATATGGTATGGAATATCCCTTTGGTCAGTTCGGGTCCCCTGTCCCAGCTGTGTCTCCTCCCAATCTCCCATGCATCCCCAACTTCCCTGCCAGTGTGGCAGTATGGAAAACAGTAAAGGCCTTGACTCTGTGTGAGCTCTGCTCAGCAATAACAAAAACATCTCTGCATTATCAACTCTGTGTTCAGCACAAAACCCTATTCTAGCCTCTATGAAGAAAGTTAACTCTACTTCAGCTCAAACCACCACAGGTCCAAAAGGCAGAAGATGAGATGAGAAAGCAGGTGAGAAATGCGGAAAAAGTCATGAGTTCATGGAATAAAATACAGAAACAATAATGTTGTGGATTGCTTGTCTACAGAAACTGCAGATCAAATGGGGGCAAATTGCTATGCTGGTTTCTCTTGGTAGTTTAGGAAGAAGCTTTAGCATTATTTAACAAATGATTTACTCTCTGTAAACCATCCTGTGTAATTTTGAGGGAATCAGTTCAATGGAGCATGGTCATTTACCATGTTTCCAAAGGAGGAAGGAGTGTACTGACAGCTTTCTGCAGTTTTCTGCAGATTGTAAAGTCAGATGTATTATCAAGTGTAAGAAATAATACAGGTCTGAAAATAGGGACAAAATTTGCAGGCAAAACTTTAGCCAAGGAATAAGGTCATATAAAGTGAAAGTGACCATTAATTCCTAAGTACAGACAAGCAGAAATGTTGCCAGTCTGATGTATGAAGTAGCAGGTAAACTAAAAGACTTTACTGGTAGGTACAAACAGAGTTTGAGTATTAACTGCCTGTCCCAGCTGACATGTCAATGTTTAAGGACCCACATTTTCCATATAAGTAGCAATTAAATGAGATTGCTGAAGAAGAATGCAATCTTGTTCTGACAAGAGTTATACCTAGGTCAGCCCTGTAGGTTAAGACTTTCAGTGTTCTGGGGTGCTTAAAAAGCTTTTTCAAGAATAATTCTGATAGTATTGGTTAACTGATGGCAAGATAAGATTTAGGAGTGCTAAAACTCCCTGTCAGTCTCTTTAGTTTATTCAGAAAGGAGTCTAGCTTCCAATACTCTGGATTTAATTTTCTTATTCTAACATTCACAAGTTATAGAATAAATATTTTGAGAGAATAAATTTCTCTGGGTATGGAATGTCATAATATACATTACATTATACAACAGCCATTATAGGAACGACCCTGCATATTTGATTTTCGCATGTCAACTTCCCAGGTGCTTTCACAAATTCCAAAGTTTTATATATTAATATTCTACCAAAACTACATAGAATTATGATGCACTTACTATTTCTCTATAAAAGTTTGGTTTTTAATTTTTAAACACAATTAAATGCAATCCAACCAAATCTAATATTATCCCATGATTCAGTATGTTGCTGTTTGAAAAGTCAGAAAATTAAAAGATCTTTTAGTTGATTTGATTTTATTTTTATTAGTTTTTTGTGCATTTTGATATGGTAGTTATATCTGAGAATATTCAGACTAGACATTTTATACAGAGAAGCAAAGAGATGAAATGTTATAAGTTAATGATAGCCCTACTCTTGTCTCTTTTAGTATGTTATTTACTTGCTCTTGATAAATGCATTTTGTTTCTGTTAAGCATCAATATTTTAGTTGTGCACTGTTTCCATGGCATGACCTTTAGCTGGTATTATTTTCTACAGATTTTTCTAACATCCTAAAAATTTGTCTCTGTGGACTTAGTATGGACTTCTCATTTACCACAGGAGAAGCCAGCTAAAGCATAGATCAGAAGAGCAATTTCAAGTCTTTCAGCTGGAGTGATTTGTTTTATTTAAAATAAGAAAAAAACCCCCAAATATTCTGTGTAAGAGTACAGAACAACACAGACAGTTTCTACCTGTGTGTTTACATACTCCCTTATATAAAAAGAGGACAAAGAGTTGCTTCACAACAGATATAACAAATCCAGCCCCTATCTCACAGTTATCCATAACTGAGTTTTCTGTGCAAGAAGCTGCTTTGCAGCCAAAAAAAAGATTTTTTTTTTTTAGCAATATGTGTTTTTCTCTTATTTTATTATGTTTTCATTCTTGATAGAAAACAATCACTGTTCTTATCACTTTGGGAAATGAATTATTTTTACACACAGATTAATATTAGTAAAAGCCATTATTATGTACAGATGTCTGAAGGGAACAAAAGTAGCCACAGCATTATTGGCTGTCTCAGTCTCATTGATTTTCCTCATACAAGCATGTGGAGCTTTTTGTAAGTAATGAAATGCTAGGGTTCACTGTGGTGCATCTTTCATTAAATCTGCAGTGATGAAATCTGTTTAATAATGTGTACGACATTCGTTTCCACCCCCCCAACTTTTGTATGGGATAGAGATGTAATTGAATTGCTTTTCTTTAATATTTCCCATAGACAAGTAGCAAAATCCATGATATTTTAAAAACACTGTGAAATTCAACGTTCTTGTCAAGTTTGTACCTTGCTTTTATATATATTTTCTACTAGTAAATATAAAAAATATTAGCAAAGATACCTGTTCAAACATCAAATTAGTAGCCAGAATTAAGCTGAAGTAGAGCTTTAGCTTTACTAAGTTAAGAGTAAAACCAAAAGAAAAGGAAAATCATTGTCAAAACCCCACAGACAGTCCTCAATCCTAGAAGTTCTTAAACATATGCATACTTTTATATAAAAGAATAACCTATTTGATGTTCAGGGGATTATTGTTGTAAATGAAATTGAAGATTTCCTTGCATTCTATAATGAAATGACTAATTGTGCCTACAGATTCAGTAATAGCTCATGAAAAATAAATATTTCTGTAAGTTCTTATCTATATAATGATGGGTAGTAATTAATCTTTTTTTTATTGAGTACTTGGAATCTAAACAGCATTATGCTAAAACATTCAAGTAGAATTTATAAAGCAAGATTTTGTTTCTTGGTCAGTACTTTAGATCATTAATTGTGTTATAGAGAACTGGAGCTGAAAAGAATGGAGATAACTGTCCTTTGCACTGTGTACACAAATATATATTGGTTCAGAGAGAATGTTTTGTTGGAAAAAATACTTAAGCTTGAATTGTAGTTTTGTCAAGGATATTAAATTGCCAATAAAATTTAAAAAACTTTTTTTCTAGAATAAATAAGTAAAGTAAATTGTCTCTTTAAATATTGATCAGATCAACTTATTAAGCCTGGCAGTCTCTTGACAATATAGCCTACTTATTTCTTCAGGTAAGGATGCTCTGCTTATGTGCTGTCCTATGTTAGAACTTTTATGTCCATTTTAAACTCCGGATGAAGCTCGTAAAACCATAGCCTGTTTCTTCATTTTCTTTCCTTCTATCAGATAGGAAAGAGTTTTATATTTCAGCTACACACTGACACTTGAAATTTTCAAAGCCACTGTAATTCCATGCCATAGAATGACTTACTACCTGACTCTGGTGGGGGTAGTGTAGGGATCCAGTTCTTCATCTTTTTGTTCGAATCAACTTAGTCTTTTCAGTGTCTTTAAATATAGATTCACTGGACACCTTTTCTCCTAGTTACAAATGTATTGAAGTGATGAAGGTGTGAAAAAAATGGACTTGTAAATGGCTGTACACTGAAGTGAGGGAAACCACATGGTTTAATCCTAAAAAAAACAGCTGTTGTGGAACTATTAAAACCTCTTAAAATATAAGAGGGGAGAAGTGCACTGTGATACAGCCCAGCTGAAACAATTTACAAGTGCCCTTACAGGTTACATGAACTGTTATAAGGCAAATGGTCACCTCTTTGGTTTGCTCTTGACATAATATATGTGTTTTACTAGATAAAAAGTTGTGAACCTGACTACCCTCACTGCTTAAATATTACCTCACATTCATGAGTGCTCCTTCTTATAAATCTGATGATGCTGGACACTTTTCCAGATGAAAACTTGGGTGACTTGCTTTCCCAAAATTGACAGAATGATACTGGACAGACCAGCAGACATTAGTAAGTGGAGGATATAAGCATGGACATAGCTAAATCTGAATTCTTCAAATGGTAAGGTATCAGGTGCATGGCATTAGGGTAAGTATTCAGTCACTCATTCTCTTCTTTAGGCCTGAGATCAAATGAGTCAACAAATGCATGTAATCTGGGGACCAATAGTTTATATCCTCTCTTTAAGATTC
Organism: Acanthisitta chloris; assembly: GCF_000695815.1. Taxonomy (NCBI): domain Eukaryota; kingdom Metazoa; phylum Chordata; class Aves; order Passeriformes; family Acanthisittidae; genus Acanthisitta; species Acanthisitta chloris. The sequence goes on along the minus strand of NW_008657971.1, from coordinate 56,422 downwards.
CATATCCCTATTACCCACAAAGTAGCAACTGTATTTTTAAAAATGGAACTCCTAGAAATGTGGTACATCTGAAGGCAGGAGCATGTATTTTGTATGTATCTATAGACTATAATCTTGTTTTATGTCTTTATGTCTGTATGTATCTGTAGACTGTAATTTTATGTCTTTGTAACAGTGAACAGACTTTGGTTCAACAATAAGTGGAAATACTCTGAAATATTTTGTAATGTTTCAGAAGTGTTCTCTGTAACTTTCTGGTGTTAGTACATAATAGCCCTGGTTAAGGTTCAGAGTAATTTCAGATGTTTTCAGAATTTTTGCCACCACTAGAGTAGGACAATATTTTTTCCTATACAGTCTGTTCTCTTAACCATCTGAACAGTTACTATAACAGCCTGAGTTCTTATATTACCTTCTGCATTCACTGCTGTTACTTTTTCTTTTCAGTAAGTTCTCTTCAGAGATAAATGCAAATATGCATAGCACTTATAAATAAAGAGAAATTAATGAAATGTTCTTCTAAAAGAAATTGAATTATATATACTCATCCCATCTGCGCACTCCACTGTTGTTTGCTTTATTACTTCTCTGACATATCACTCTGCAGGTTTTGGAGATTTCTTCTGTCTCTTCTGTGATGCAAGGTCTTGTCCTTTGGGTTTTTGTGTGTGTGTTTTGTTTTGTGTTGTTCTTTTTTTCTTTAATCTTACATATAATATTACATATAAGCCACTTATCTGAAAAGATTAAATGTAGTTTGCCCAAATATAATACATTTCATCTTCCTTATACTCCGAAGACACAACAAAAAGGAATAATCTGGTTAAAAAAGGATAGTAAAACCCTCAGTCCTTACCTATATACAGGAGAAACAATATGGTTAGCTAGTCTCAAAAAGTAGTTTTAGACTCTTGAATAAAATCACAATTCTGATTTTTTAACCTGAAGCTCTTACATTATGTTGGAATAAAAACAAGGAGGCCCATTACTAAAGCATTTAAAGATTTCCAGTTTTTATTGTTTTGTTTTACAGAATTTCTGGGAATGACACAGAAATTATCAGTATTTACACATGTCCCAGATTATGTTTTGCTAACAATGAATCTAAATTACTACCTATTTCCAATTTAGGTAAAACTTGGTCAGAGTGATAGAAGAGGAATCAGCTGGAGGAACCACCTCTTTTATAAGCACTTTAACAAATCCACATTAGCCATATTGATTACAATTTTGAACTCCTGCTCCTTTTCCACACTAGCATTAGTTTAAATGCCTTTTGCTGAAGATTTCTTCTTAGAATGTAACACTGTTGGGCACATTTTGGAGCTTTGTGGGGCACCCCACTGGTATTGATTGGACTGGATGAATATGAGTTCAAATTCCCATAAAGCTTAAAAATAGATTCTGAAAGAATCCAGCCAGTTTAAGAAAGCTTTCCAATACAGAAGTCACTTGTAATAGGCAGCTCATGTGCTGACCAGAAATCTCACTCAAAAGCTGAAAATTCTGTCTCACCAGAGAGAAAGCTAGGGTAAAATCCATCTCTCTTCTAAAAACCTATTCTAAAGCATTGCTTTCTTTGGAGGTCCAGACTTCCCAGTTACTTGTCATCCAGTGTCATCTACAGCATTGTATTTCACTGATATTTCTTTTATTTAAGGCAATTTTTGTCTCTTTTTAATATAGTAAAGCCACATAAATTCAGAGTCAACAAACAGGTATATCACAAAATCACAGAATAGTTGAACTTGGAAGAGATGTCTGAAATTAATTTGTTTCAACCCTCCTGCTCAATCAGGACTGCCAATCCATAGAGTTGAGTTTCAGCTTTTGGATGAAATGCATGGAAACAAGGAACATTGCTGGACCTGGCTCAAATATAGTCACTGCCTTCCAGACCACGGGTTTAGCTCTCTATATGGTTCTTCATTACATTGCATTTAGGTGTCATTTGGATCAGGAGAGGAAATGCTCCTAAGATCTAAACCTTGAAAATCAATAGAGCAAAGCAGTGGCAATTCACAAGCAAGAAATGTTAAAGGGAAGGTTTTCACACTCTTACTGCCAAATGGCAGAGTAGGTGTGAAATTCACAAAAATTGCTTTTTGTTGGAGGAATTTAGTTTATTCTTGCAGTGTTAATAAGGCATTGCTGTCAATGGACAGGAGAGATGGATAGAAGAAATGGGACCAAGTTCAACAAATTCATTAGGAATCTGGAATGGTAAAGAGTGAAGAAGGTGAGGTGTGGGGATGTTTTGAAAGGAAGTATGTACAGCTTCTGTGAAAAACTAGAGCTCATGTCAGTATTTATTAAACAGAAGTGACTTTTTTAACTTTCAGGACATTTGATGCAATGCTAAACACTCAGCAATTGGTAAAGATAGTAGGAGTGTTGGGTAGTGTAATGTTTTCATCTTCTTTGAGGTTATAACAGAAAAGGTAGAAGGCCAAATAGAATCATAGAATCACTGAATCATTAAAGTTGGAAAAGACCTTCAAGATCATGAAGTGAAACCTTTCTTCACACACCACCATATCAGTTAAATCTTAGTGCTAAGTGCTATGTCCAGTCATTTCTTGAACACTTCCAGGGATGGTGACTCCACCACCACCTCCCTGGGCAGTACATTCTGATGTTTAAGCACCCTTTCAGTGAAAAATTCTTCCTGATGTCCAACCTGAACCTCCCCTGGCACAGCTTGAGGCTATGTTCCCTTGTCCTGTTGCTAGTTGCCTTGGAGAAGAGGCAAACCCCCACCTGACTACAACCTCCTTTCAGGCAGTTGTAGAGAGTGACAAGGTCTACCCTGAGCCTTCTTTTCTCCAGGCTAAATACCCCCAGCTCCTTCAGCCTCTCCTTATATGGCTGACTCTCTAGACCTTAAAATAGCTTGTTCCAAAATGCTGGAAGTCTGATTTAACACAAGCACTCTCAAGCAATAATACAGATGACCTGCTGATGCAGTGTTAGTTGCCCTCATAGTCTATTCCTCTGGTTTAACTGTTTATAATTAATTGTTTCTGTATGCTAGTGCTTTAAATGCCAACACTAGTTGTGCTTAATGAAGTAAATGAAAATGAAAATGAAATTTTCATGCAAAGATGATGATCAGTCTAGAGGAACTGTTCAATAAAGACAATAACTATATCAATAAAGACAAAAGACAGCAAATGTTATAACTTATGAGAAAGCATAAGAGAAATGTAAAGAATAAATCAAAAGAGGTATGTTGTTGCCTAGCTGAAAAAGAAGCCTTTCTAGCTAATAGGGCCAATCAGTTATTATGCTACTCCCTTATATTGAAAACCAAGCTGAGATAAAGCAGAGAGATGTTAGAGGAAGATATTCTAAGAAGTCTGAGGCAAGAAGTTAATAACGAGAAGTCTTCTGGGAATACTAAATAAAACGGATAAAGTGTTGTGTACTATTTTAAGTGAGGCTAATTCAAAGACCTAATTTTTCAGATTTCCAGGACAGTTACAACAGAGGGAAAGAATTTAGTGATAAAGACCTGATTAGTGATAAAGAATGCTTTTAGAATTTGCAGAAACTGTACATTATGATTTGAAAAATAAGGATGAACTTGTAAGAAGTAAAAATATAGTAATGATACTGTGCATCAACAGATCTCTCATTTCCCTAAATACCTAATAGAGTAATTAAAGTCAAACAAATCAACATATATTAGAGCTGTATTTGAATTTGTTGTGTCAGAGCTCTATCTGAATTTGTTGTGTCAGTCCTAAGAGACTTGGAAGCTCAGTTGATCTATTGGCTTTTCAAACACTGCATGTTAGAAACTGGAAAGAAGATATTTTCAGTTCTGTCTGTTTGGTTTGTAGTGAAGGGAGCATCCCATTAATCCCCGCAGTTGCCATAAATCCAGATGAAACTTAGTTTCCTTGAAAAACTTTTGCACCTTAATTTTGTTTCACTGCTGCATGGATTTATGTGTGCTGTTTACCACACCTATAGAGGTCTGATTGAGTCTGTGATATTCAGACCAATCTTTTCACACACAGAGCGTACGAGAAAGAGTGCAAGGTTGAGGGTACCATCAAGAGAAGGAAGGGAAGAAAATGTCTTGGACCCATGGGTCCTCTTTGTATTGAAACAACTGGACTTGCACAGTGTGAAGAAAAGCCAGCACAGTAATGCCTATAGTAGCTATCTCTGTATATCCAGCCTATCCTTCTGGTGACGAGTACTGAGTCTTTGGCTTAGCCTGAAATCTTTACTACATCAGCAAGAATTGCATTAACTTTGGCATAAGAACTTTATTTTCTTTCCCAGTTGAAATAGAGCAGCTGTCACAAATTTCTTGTTGTGAATTTAACCAAGCCCTTGCTAACTGTGTGTGTTAAAAAAAGCCAAAACACATCTTTCCTAGTTGCAATAGGGCAGATATAATTTTTTTGGTGTGATTTCAACTAAACCCTTGCTGATTATGTATGTGCTAAAAAACCCCAAACAAAATATGAACAAACAAAATACCAACCACCACCATCAAAAAAAGTATGCCCAGAAGATGTTCTTCTGCACTTATGTGTGATGGTTTTGGCTATTTAATTCTTAGTGTTGTCACTAGTACAGTTTTGGCTGTGCCAAAGTGTGCGCTCAGATTTTTTCTGAACAAAACTGAAGAAAGTTGATGCCAAGAAACACTCCCAAAAGGCATTATGGACAGCACTTCTTCCTGTTTGGTTCCCTCTGTTCTGTTTAGTTCCCTGGCAGTATCTTGGCAGGCTTTAAGTCCTCAAACTCCTCAATATATTTTTTATATTATGCTGCAGATCTTCAGTGTATGTATCATGTAATCTCAGAGTCAGATGTAGACTTTTTTCAGAGATTTTTGAAGATATAGAAATAGATGAAAGGTAACAACCAGGTCTCCTTGCCAGAAATGTACCACATAAGGCCTAGAAAAGACATGTAGCCAAGTGCTATGCTGTGCAGAGCTGGCTATGCCATACCACTTTGCCTCATGGACAGAAAATGGTTCCTTGTTCTGCTTAGTTTACTAATATCCATGTGCCAATGTCTGCTGGTCTGATGGGCACCTGAAAGAACATTTTCTGTGTGACAGCTTTCTGAACTGGAAAAAAGCATTCAGCAAGATCCCAGCTCTTACTGCAAAACAGAGGCATCTTGTGTTGTGCCTTTCTGATTTTCCTTTCTGGCACATAAAAGGCATCACTGTAATATCTGGCACTGTGCAGGGTAATCTTTCCTGCCAAGCACCTTACCTTCCCTGCTGATATCACTTACTATAAAACATAAATAATTGAAATTTTTAGTTTAAAAACACTTATTTTAAACTATAATAGAGCAGGTATGCAGTCTTATGCATCTGATAAACAGATTGGATTAAATAGCAGAAGGTTACATCTTTTATGGAGCCTCTAAGGCCTCTGTTACTGCTCTGCTACCTATTTAGCAAGAAGCACCATATTGAACTCTCCACTTCTAAACACTTCACAGACTTCATCAACAGTCATGGGAGAGGGGACAGAAATCTAGACACAGTTTTCCACACAGGTGCAAAGCCCACACTCTTGGTGAAAGTAGCAGTCTCGTATTTCATTTCATCCAACTTTTAGCTTAATAAATCACCACTTGTACACAAAATGAATGGCCTAGTTTAACCCCAGTCAGCAATTAGGCCCAACAAAGTTGCTCACTCACTGCCCATGATGGGATGGGGGAGTGAATCGGGAAGAGTAAAAATGAGTACAATTGTGAGTAGAGATAAAGACAGTTTAACAGGTAAATCAAAAGCTGTGCACACAAGCAAAGCAAAGCAAGGAATTCATTCACCACTTCCCATGGGCAGCCAGGTGTTCAGGCATCCCCAGGAAAGTAGGGCTCCATCACAGATAATAGGTACTTGGGAAGACAAATGCCATTACTACCCCCCTTCCTTCTTCATCCAGCTGAACATGATGTCATATGGTATGGGATATCCCTTAGATCCCAACTTGGATCCGTTGGTGTCAGGTGTCCCATCTGTGCAGTGCTGTCAGTCAGCTATCCCACTGAGCCTAAATGCCTAACAGCTGTGGCAGACTCCAAGGGCATGAGAGACAGAAACAAAAGTCCTTTGAAGCAGTAAAGCAATTTAAACACTGTCTACAGCATGCTAGATTCAACAGAATCCCTTCCAGACTGAGCTTCTTGGGGAAGCTTAGAAGTAGACTCAATTTGTGGAGAATAACCACTCTTACAAAAGAGAAAATGTGAAGACTGTGGCGTTTAAAAGAAAAAAGACTGGATGGGTTTGGGCACCTTTTAATATAGAATTAGATGCCTGAAGTTTTAAGTGGGGGTCTGAGTATTTAAATTGCACTATGATCACATTATAACCTTGCTTAAAGGGTTTAAACCTAACAAAACATTGAGATACCTAAATTACTTTGTGAACATGAACAATAGCATGACAGGATGAAAGGGTATTCAAAGAGAAATAGAAAAACAAAGACTAGATAATATTTGTGGAGCAATGTCTTAGACTAAAATTCAGTAATACACACTGAACTTGCAGGACTGCAGTCTTATTTATGGGTTAAGAAGAATGTAAATAATTTTCATGGGAAAAAAAAGAAAGAAGAATTCATGAGCTATTCATGACGTATCAGGGATTTTAAATTTGTTTATGCTGCTAAAAGGAAGTTATAGAGCCATCATGAAATTAACCAGTAGCAAAGTTGTTCAGGGCAATTAGTTAATAAGGAAATGCACACCATAGGCAGAGCTGCAGTGGATGCCTATGTTGACAATGGAGATTCTTACATTCCCTTACTAGCACATAGGCTGCACATGTCAGCTGGAGTGAGTTACAGGCTCCCAGACCCCTCACTGGTTAATTTATGGTTTCTGTGTTCCACTTTTTCTATGTAATCTTTTGGGTAGCTAGAAGATTGATGTTCCTGGAATTTGATGAATACCTAGCCAAGATTACAGCAACTACTATTGCATTATATGTATGTTTCCTTTCATGTATTCCATATAGACAAACTACAAATGTTTCCCATGCTTTTCTTTTCCTTTTTTTTTTTTTTTTTAACTGGAAAAATGAATATATGGCTATTAAGAAATTCAAAAATAAAGTTCAAACTGCACTCTAAATAAAATGTAATGACCTGAGAGGTAGTAACTGCTCTCAGCCAGTGGTAGATCACTGTAATCAATCAGTGGGCTTGTTCAGGATGTGTATGCTCCAGGCTGAAAGAGATGGAGTTGTTGGCAGGCACTTTTAATAATGTTTTAGGAAGGTGAGGCAGGATATTGGTGTGATGTAATAAAGCTGAATGGATCTTCCATTTCAGTAGTGCAAAGAAGTTGCAGATGCAGATGAGTTGCAATTCTGTACGTATTCTCATTCAGTCTCTAATAATACTGTCTCCTTAAACTGTTTTGTTGGATTAAAACTATGTTGTAAAGTGGCAGCAAATTCTGTATGCTGGTGAAAAACCCTTTGAACATGTTTCTAGGTGTTAAAGGGAGCTCTCTGTGGGAGCTCAATAGTCCATTAAGTAATGATAATGTAAAAAAAAATTTAAAAAATCACATAGTTTCTAACAAATATCGTTTTGTCAAATGATTGTTTCCCTGAACTTAGGCTTTTTCATATTTAAAGGCATATGTTTATATTGTGGCACATCTATCCACACATGTTCCAACAGGAGACTTGAAAGCTACTCTCTGTGTCATCATACCTGTTAATAAACTGAAAACTTCTAGCTGCAGTACTCTCAATGGCATAGGTTCAGATGCGGAGGGAGCATTTCAAGTTGTAGTTACATGAGCTATTCAAGGAGTTTTGCTTGCAAGACTACACAAGACATGATGAATATTATGGCATGTAAATCTAAATGGATAGGAAAGCTGTATTTGTGGATGCAGACAAACGACAGACTACAATGTATGTAACTCTGCAGTAGTAATGACATTTCTGAAAGCACTAAAACATAGTGGAGGCAGAAGATCATGGAGAAGCTGCAAAGAGAGCTTGCTGAACCTGAACATATTGTCAGTCATCTTTATTGTGTTGCATAAAAAGGAACCTGTTAGCAGGTTCTAAGCAATTTGGTGTTAAGCTAGGTGTGAGCTATTTGCTGCTGACTGGGAGGCTGCATTCTGAATGAAAAAAGAAACTTAAGCTCAATGTTGAGGGCACTGGCAAAATTTGAAACATACATTGTGCTCAGTGATTTTGTCAACACTTATCCACTCACATTTCTGTGCTGGTAAAACAAACACAGTTATGTTAGAATGCAGTTTGGTATTTATTGATCTCTGTAAAAGAGAATAGCAGTATTATGTATAAGACAACTAACTTACTTTAACTTAAAATACTGGAATAAATTGCTCGAACTGACAGCTTAAGACAAGAGAAAGAAATCACCAGAAATATTATTTTTCTTAAAGAATAAGTAAAAAACCTGGTAGATTTTCATTTGGGTTTCAAGTCCCTGGGGAAATCTTGATGTTTAGACATATTCTGCAGTGTCCAGCTTCCAGTTTAAAACTCTGTGTTTAAGATCAGGCACTGAGAAGCATGTGTTTGGGAGCAGTGTGCTGCATTGCCTCTGCACAAAGTGGTCTGTGATGATTATTAATAGAAGAAGAAAACAGTGTTACTCAATGATGGCTGCGGTTTACTATACACTGAAAAAATAGCTTGCAGTCTGTTTTTTGTGAAGTATTTTTTCTATATTAAGGAAGAGAAGGTATAAGTTTTTTCTCTTCTCTATTTTCAGTCTGAAATTACTCTTTGCATCAGACAAACTTGAGTAGAAATCAAGCAATATTTTATTCTACACTTTATGCATGAACAGTTTAGAATCAAGCTCCTAACTACCGTACCTTACAACAGCTTCAAGTTTCTTCTTGTTTCATCCAACTAGCAAGTTGTCAGAATAATGACAAAGATGTCTTAAGACTTGTACCTCATTCCCATTAAAAAAAAAGTATTTGTCTTATGTATTGTTTTGCAGAGTAAGATCTGGATTTGAAAATTCATGTATCATGGTATGCACCGATTTAAAACTCCTTTCTACAGATTTTCACAGCTAAGCCTGCATATAAGCTCTGGCAGCTTTCTTGAAAGATTATTCACTGCCACTTCTTATCTTTCGAAAGTGACATTATCACTCTGCTGTAAATGTCAGTTAGCCTTTAGTAAGTAGGTCTAGCTCCCAATCTGATCACAGATAAAAATTGTTGTTAATAGTCCTGGTAATCATCTAGGCTACAACAAATTTCTAATATATTGTGAATACTAGGTATTATCAAGGTGGGGAAGAGAAGACTGCTTACCATATTTGTATACTTTATGAACTGAAATCTATATATGGATTGTACAAAATAGTTACAAGAAATAAAAGACATTATTTTAGATGTCTTTATTAGGTGTTGATCAAGACTGGAGACAATTGCCAAACAATTTTTGTGACAGTGAGTTTCAGATCTTCACTGAAGACAATCTCATCTGGAAATATGATATACATTAAATGTGGAGTTTGAAAGAAATATGTGTTAAATCCTGTAAAAGCTGTGCAAAGAACTAATGTATTGATTTTTTTTTATTAGCTTGCTAAAGAGAAGCCAGGTCATAGCAAGATCTATGTTAAGCTCGACTCAGATTTTGAGAATCAATTTTGAGATCTGATTCAATATATCACTGTAATATCTATGTACACTTTGATAGAAAATGAAAAAGATAGTTTTAAATGTTTTTAGATATGGAAGAATTAAATATTTTTTGCTATGCTAGCATTGAAACATCCCACTCCCAATTGTTTAGCTGTCCTGACTGAAAATGATACTATAATGACATATTAAAATGCTACTAAAAATGACATACTATACTGGTTAACTGAATTATTTCTATGCAAGTTTTCACTCATCAAATCTTTAGGGTTCAAGCTGATGAGAAACCTCATACTCAAAAGTAAGACTAAATATAAAAGAAATCACATTCTATTCTGTGATATCTTTTCACATGCCATTATTGGCAACCAGACTGCAAATGATAGTCAGGAAAAATACTTAGTGACATGCTAATCAACACTAGTGCCATAAGAAGATTTACAGGCAGGCAGAAGTGAGAGTGAAATAATTTCAATGAAATGGGTTTTTTATTTTGCAGACCTTAACCTCAGGACAGAGACCTGGAGGAGAGACTTTAAGCAGATCAAGGAAGGCTTTATGAAAGAGATAATAGACCCTGAACTTCTCCTCCCAGCTAAGCTTCATGCTGTTTTTGAGAAGAAATTTTCTGGGGTATAAAAAAATCTATCACTTGGTAATCTTACAAAATCAAGGGACTATACTAAAGCTGATGAAAGACACAGGAGAAAGGTAAGTAAAAATATTGAATATATGAAACCTCCATGACACAGCCAAGGCCTGGAAGGCTAAGCTGTTGATTTCTTTGTTTTTCCTTTTTAAAATACATGAGATTTAATAATTTAACATTAATTATAGGAAAAATATAGCTTATGTTTGATGGATTTCAATGAAATTGAGTTAATATATGAAAGGGCAGATTCCTTCTGAGACTAATAACCATTTATTGAGACCTCACACTTATCCTCACCTGGACAAAAACTGGAGTTTAGTTAGAATAATTCTTTGAAACAATTTCTGACTCACTGTATAAACCTTAAAGAAAGCACTATTGTTGCATTTTGCAAAGGTCCATTCCTGCAGATGCATATAGTCTTACATATCTATAACCCTGTGCATTTTTAACAGAAAATATCAAGAGAACTGAAAGCAATCTAAGGCAAAATGCAGTTCCCTTCCCATGTTATCCCTGAAAAGAGACTATGCTCTTGCTGTGACACAGTAACAGAAATGCAGAGTGTTTTTGTCATGCAGTGTACCTGAATGTAATTTTACCAAAATGACATGATTTTTTTCCCCCCAAGTAGACATTACTTATAATAAGGTCTTCAATTTCTACTTTCTGAGTCTTTGAGAGTCAGGATGACTTCAGGTAACATGAGAGAGTGTTACTGAATAAAAAGGAAGAAAAGTATTGCACATACAGTTTTATATCCACTTCAAGTATGCCAGAACTAGTGGGAAAATGCACTACAAATTTATACACACTGTATGAAGTCAACCAGAAAAAAAAATGTTCAGTTTTAAAATTGACACTAATATTTTAAGAAATAAGGGGCCCTTATAAACATCATGGTGCTATAGCTAGAAATAAGCTAGAATATTCACAGCTTCCATAATAGTTCACATTGAAGTCAATACTTTTAAACTTCCAATTTATAAAGTACAGTTTCTCAGTTTTCTTTTTGTGTAGCTAGAAACTAACTCAGTACTGCCACTAAGAAGTCTTGGCATGAGAAGAGCCATAATTTTTAATGATACCTTTTTCTTTCTGGATTCTAACAAACACTTCTCCATTGAAAGGAAAAAGAAATGGCAAGTCACAAATCACAGAATCATGCACTCCAGGGCTTGGTTGGTTTTTGGGGCTGCCAGGCCACACTGCTGACTCATATTCACTTTGCTATTGACCAGGACCTCCAGATTCCTTTCCATGGCACTGTTTTCCGGAGTTCCCCAGGCTTCTTCTCCAGTCTCTATGTGCATCCAGGGTTGCTCCACCCCAGGTATAGAATCTGGCACTTATCTTTGTTAAACTGATTGCTCAGCCTTCTAATTTGTTTAGGTCTCACTGCAAGGCCTCTCTGCCTTCCAGGGAGTCAACAGCTCCTCCCAATTTTGTATCATTGTCAAACTTACTTAGTAGCCCTTCAAGTCCTGCATCCAAGTCATCTATGAAGCTGTTGAAGAGAACTGTCCCTAAGATGAAGCCCTGCAGAACCTCACTAGTCACTGATCTCCAGCCTCATGTAACCCCATTTGATATAACCCTTTGTGTCCAACCCATGACCTCACCCATTTCATGACATGTTTATCCACCTGTGTGCTGGACATTTTGTTCAGAAGGATATTGTGAGGGACAGTATCAAAAGCTTTACTGAAAACTAAAAATTAAGTAGGTGGGTTATGTTGTCACAAAAGGAAATTAGGGTTGAGGAGGAGGACTTTCCCCTCATGAAACCATGCTAGCTGTGACTAATGACTGTGTTGTTCTTCAGGTGTTTTTCAATAATTCTCACAATAATCTTCTACATAATTTTGCCAATCACTGAAGTAAGGCTGACAGACCTGTAGTTTCCAGGGTCATCCTTCTTGCCCTTCTTGAAAACTGGAACATTACCCAGCTTCCAGGCAACTGGGACCTTTCCAGAGTCCCAGGAATGTTCAGGCAACATTGAGAGACCCTCACAATGACATCAGCCAGCTCTTTGAGTACTCTTGGATGAATTCCATTGGGTTTCATAGACTTATAGTAGTCCAGAAGGAGCAGCAGATTCCACACATGTTCATGGTCAACTGAGAAGTTCTCATTCTCACAGCCATCATACTTCAGTGCAGGGCACTGGAACCCCTTTAGTCTATCATCAGTGTTGAAGACCAAAGCAAAGAAAGCATTACACTTATCTGCCTTGTCTATCTTGTCTGTCTTGTTTGTGAAGTGACTGTCCTCATCAAACAACAGGTTGATGTTATTTCTGCCTTTTGCTATTGACATATTTTAGAAAGCAATTTCTACTGTTCCCCATGATGCTCCACTGTGGGACATGCTTGCACTGAAGCTGTTCAAAATGAATGAAAATTTAAAAAAGTGTTTTATTTCAGACAGGCAGTACCTATATATGTCACATAAGTTGTCAAGCCATATGCTAGAAGTTAAGTGTTGGGTCTAGAAATAAGTGAATCCCTTTATGTGTGTTTCAGAAATTGCTTACAGATTTTTCAAGTAAACCTGATGTATTCTCTAAACCATAAATTATCTTCAGATATGCACAGTGGGTATTTCTATAAAATTTGCAATTCACTGCTTCTTGCTAAGCTCTGCATTGCCTGTGGGTACCTGAACATTTATTTTTTTTGGCTGTAACAGAATAACTTGTTCAGCACCTCAAGGATGTGTTAAAAATTTGAATAATGTGTTAATGCAAAACTACTAACACGGTGGGTCTGTCATTGAGTAAGATAATGATTCATATAGCAGAGCTTCCAGGTACATTTGTCTGTAATTTGCTTTTTTGGTCCCTCTGAATTTTTTTAGTGATTTTAATGCTTTCGAAAAATAAATGTGTAGGAAATCTTATCTACATGCATCTAAAAATTTGTCATCTGAGTCTAGGCATGTGCAAATTTGCATCAGCAAATGTCTTTGACTTTCCATTGAAGAGTAGATATGAGAATCTGCTATGTTAATATGAGGAGCACATAACTGTTTTGTAGATTTTAAAAAATCTTCAATTCTACTGATTGAAATGCATACACCTTACAGCTAATTTAGACATATAAACTTCAATTACTTCCTGTGTTCGTATATGAGGACTTTTGTGCTTTGACATTTTTATTCAGAATTGTCTGTCTGAAGTCTCGTTCCCTGATTTTATTTGATTGTGTCTTCTTCAGGCAACTCAGTCTTTCTTAAATGAGTTGTTCTGATTTCTGTCCCTTGTTTTTGATGGGAAGTCTCGTACTATTACAGAGACTGTTACCTAGCAAAAAAAATGTGAAGTATCATTGGAGAACTATTGAGGATAGAGGGAATTAAAACTGTCAGTTTTCTCCAACTCTCTGCCTTTCTCTGTTTTCTGCCCTTCTCAGTTTTCAGCCCTTTTCAAAGCAATGAATGGAATGAATTTACTCCAGCATGTGCCCTGCTTGGAGACATAAGAGTCATTGGGTCACCTCAGAATGGAGCAAGTGACTGATCCAGTTTGTAAGTGCTGTGTGGATCTGATAAGCATTACAGCCTTGATCATATTTTATTTATCAGAAGAGGCAGACCCTTGGATTACACAAAACTGAAGTTATCAGCCTAAACTGTTTAAACCAAAGAAGAATGTGAAAAGAGCAGTAAAATAGCATTTCTCCATTCAATCACGAAGAAACTTCACACACTTGCAGAATTTATCTTCTTCAAAACTGCATAACACAGCCTACAGGACTGATTAATAAAATGTAGTTAAACTGGCACATGGCTCATTCCTCCCAATTACACATTTAGCTTCAAAAAGTGCATCAGGTCAACAAGATTCCTTGCTATGCATATGTCTAAATCTCTGGTTTGCTTTCCTTTATAAACAGAGATGACAGCCTGGGCTCTGAACACATAAACAAGCCTCTGGGGCTGCCACTCTGAATGGACTAGTACCGGCAAAATTTGCAAGGAAAACTTACAACACAGCCACCTACTTTAGCAAATCTCAAGCCAGCATTCTCTGCTTGTAAAGCTACTAAATTCACTTAGGTTTTTAAAAGTAACAAGAAATCATTTGCTAGGCAGCTAGCACAGTGACAAAAAGGGGGCAAACTCCTGTGAGCATATGGGTGCCATTTTAAAAAAAGTTGACGTGCTATATTTTATAAAATGTTAGATACATTGTTTTCATAAAGTTCATAATAATTTACTGTCTCTTCTTTAGACAAAGTTGCAACATAATTAAGGAAATAGCTAAGTAAAATAGACATATCTAACAGCTACAAGGATCAATTCCCATAAGAATAAAAAAAAATTTGAAAAATGAGCAAGGTACTTAAGAATTGTTATATTAGATGTACATTTGGATTTTTAGGAACTTTATTTATGCGAAGTCCATGTGGTACACAATGCAGACAATTTACTCTGGCAAACAAAACCCCACAGGAGTTTGAATATGATGAGAGAGTTCCTGTATTAGAGCCCTTTTGCAAAATGTTTAGCTTGCTGTTTCGAAGCCATGAGAATGGCTGTTACTGCATTATTCACCTAGCAGCTACTATAGCTTATGGCAGAAACTATTCAGTTTAATGACTTAGATTAGTAAGTTTTATTTCATTATTTTTTTCCACACTGAAAATACTTAAATAATAAAAAATAGCTCCTAAAAGGCCTCACAGCTCATATAGAAGTCATATAGCATGAAACATATATTCTTGAAAATCTAATTTCATACTGGAAAATTTAACTGCTACTTTACTATGAGGTAAGTAAACCTGAATTCCATCAGCATCTGGCCTAGGAGCATGGAAGACTGAGCTGGGAACCATAATCTTGACACTGAGTGTTGCTTATAAAGAAATAGTAAAAGGAAAATGAGCTTTTGTAGGCAAAACTTTAGAATCCTATGATCTATCTTCCAGAATTTACTCTTTTCAAGTGTCCTTCCCATACTGTATTCCTCTAGTATGTCCTAACTTCTGGCATCTTACGCTAAATCATATAATAGGAAAGTTTGTTATGTCCACAATGCTTGACTGAAAGAGAACAATGTGATTTCCTTCTGAAATGGAGAAAGAAATTGTAGAGAAGAAAGATTATAGAAGAAATTCCTACCAAAATTTAATTCTAATGTATGAGATCTTCATATTCCCTGCACTTCCTGAAATCTCTGATCTGGATTCCACAGACCTCTACAAAAAGTCAGACTTTCACAGGTGTTTGAATGAATTCAATTATAGTTCTCAGATAAGAAAAAATTCATTATTTACTAGCCCAGTGGCTCTACTGTGAAAATTACTGCTGACTAGAGTATATAAGTTAGAAATTAAGTTCACTTTCTTTGACATGTTTTACCCATGTTTTTTTTCTCTTTTCTTATGTGGAAAGGCTCAAGATTCTGCATAAGATCATAACATAGCAAAGCCTGGTGAAAGGTACCTCTAGTTCTTGAAAAGTAAAGGCAATGAACAGACACTCACTGTTCACTTTTTTTGTGACATCCATGACTTCACAGATTTCACCATCATCATCATTTCTGTCAAACTCTCTTTCTCTGTCATCTAAAGATTCTTTGTCCCAAGTTCCTTCAGATACTTTGTTGATGATTCCTCTTTTCCTCTCTGAAGGTTTATCTATTTTGTTACAACCATTTTGAAATGGAAGGACAAGAACTGTACAAAGTATTACAGATCCACAGGCAGTATTAATTTGCAGTACCATTTTTACTTTTGCTATCTGTCATTTTTCCTATAAACTTCTAAAATTCAGCTGACTTTTTCATTGCTACTGAATGCCAGATGTCTTTCAGAGAACCAAACATTGTACTTTTGGGATCTTATCCCTGAATAGCAGTAGTCAGCTCAGTGACCATCATTGTATAAGGATTATATTTTGTTCTTTTTGAGTATAGCTATCATTACTGAAAAATTATCTACCTTGAATTTCAGTGCTAATGTTTGAATTCAATCAGACTGCTACATGAAACCAAAGTTAAGCAAAAATTCAAATGTTCTGAACTGGAACAAAGTTCTCAGTGTCATCCTTTTTCCATAAGAGCAAAAAAGGACACTAGCCACTTTTCTCTATAGACACTGTATGTGCTATCTAAATCAATATTTAAAAAAATTTTTAAAAAAAAGGAGAGGAAGAAATGGTAACATATACTGCAAAACAGAGTCTGAGAGGGCTCCAAAAATATTTTCACCATGGAACTGATTTAGTTATTTTTCGTTATTCAGTTAATTACATTGAAAAAAATAAAATGTTTTCGTAGAATTGAATTATAGTCTAGTATAAGATGACTTCCTATCTTTTCAGTATCAAGTCACAGGAAATCCTAATCTTGGAAATACATTAAAGACAATAAATGTCAGCTAAGCTTTTTTTATTTTCCCATCTTCTAGTTTTGCCTAATAAAATCTGGGTGACATGGCAAAGAAATTTCCCCAAGGGCTATCTGATGTCACTTTTCTATCATCATAATTTCATTGTAGAGTGCAGCTCACCATCAGAAAGTAAACAAGGCAATGCTAGGTAGTGACCTCAAATCTACCCAAACTACCAATCCATTCCAGGGAAAGGAGAAAAAACAAATTAAAATTCTTAGTTGGTATAAACCTGATAATCTATACAGAGTTATCTGCACTGATGTTAATGGACCATGATGACTTGCACTAGCTAAAAAGCTGTTTCTTTTCCATAATGGTTCTTAGCTTGTATTGCCGATAATTAGCATGAAGTGTTATTTTAGACTCAAGTATTTACACAAACAACAGTCCTAATTATCTATATTATATAACGATTCTTAAAAGTAGTCAGTAAGGGAATTTTCTCTAAACAATGTTGCTCATTTAATTTTTGAGGAACTTGTCAACAAATGGGTTTTGACCCTCTAGTCTTTACAAATTCTGATATCCTAGACTGTCTTTAATTTCAGTCATTCTGATGTAAATCAAGAATGATTGCATTAAGTCACTGGAGCTACAGGACCACTGTAAAACTCTAAATAATATTTAATAATACATCTGGAGTAATCAATTTGACTTAAGGATGTCATCTAATATGTATTAATGAATTGATTTACCAAAAAAGGTAGCATGAGGTATTTCAAAGCGTGTGTTCATATTTTTCAGTGAAATATGTGTAAATCCTGTGATGTGATGTCTAGGAAGTGTGGGCTGGGTTGGGGAAGGAAGGACTTGCCAAAATTGTCTTTGACACCATAGATGAACAGTCTCGCCCTGTACTCCAGATGAAAAGTCTACCTTAAGTGAGGAAATAAAGGATCAAAGTAGGGAGAATGTGGTGCTGCACTTTTAGTCTGAAGCAGAATATGGTGGTGTACCAGAAACTGTACCAGTTTTTCTAAGTATTTGATATGTGAGCAGTAATTCCCAATCAATTTTTCTGTGCTAACATGTCTTTGTACTAATCTGGGTAATTTCCTGGGTGACTAGGTGAAGGCTTAAGTCATTTCTGTGCTGTTTTTTTTTCAGAAAGTGTGCTCAGAAACTGACCCTGGCCAGCTTGGCTGTCAGTCAACATTTGGTAGAATGGTTATTGTGCTTCAAAAGGAGTTAGACCTTCTGAGTAGTATTTTAGATGGAAATTCATAAACTGGTAGTCAATACAGACCAAAGCAAATTGCCTCTATGCGTTAACCATTAAAAATGCCTACTGGCTAAGCTGACATGGGGACTTACATGAGATCTGAGTATCTAACTATCTCTACATGTTTTCCTAATCCAAAACTGCATGCCAACCCCCTTTAGCTGCTGACTGATTATGTAAACATTTATTGCAGCAAAACACAGACACATTTAATATGAGGATCTCAGTGTGGCAAATACATTTTACATCTAGCATTGCATAATAGGCCTGCCTCTACTGTAATATCTAGAGTCTGCTCCTTTGCATACCTTGTCTGCCAAGTCAGATCTGTCCTGCATTCTCAGATGCTAATAAACAGTCTTTTGATGAGAGAGAGGCAGTGAAAAGAGCCAAGTGGAGATTCCAGTAATAGGAACAACCACAGAAGCATCCAACACACTCTTGTTCACATTCAGATTTGTGCTTTGTTCTGGACCACTGGTCTGTTTGGTACAAAATGTGCCACAGCTAAAGAAATACTCGGACTTAAAAGTGCAGATCCTGGAGTCCAGTTTCCTGGTTGGGATATGGTTGGTTGAATATACTTTCTCCAGTAGGGCACCCAGTTACATCATAATATAATCTGTTATAAATCTATTGGGATCCATATTGGCAAGGTTATTTTACTTTCCATGGAGTAATTAGAATATGATTTCCAGGTCCAAGTCTTGTTTTTATGGTAGATTCTATATTTAATCACTATATATATGTGCTTCTGTGTGTGCATAAATGAAGACATGAGAGTAAGAAATGGAATTAAAATGTTACTTCTGTCTGGTTGTGCAATGTTTTGGAAGAAATGAGTCACCTGTTAGAAGAAGGGATTGAGATATCAATTGCCCTTAAAGGTGTGAATTCTGAGTATAGTCTGTAAGGTGTATTCTTAAGCCCAACAGTCCTCTGTTCTGATTCACTGTCTAAAAGTTAGTTGGTCATTCCAGTCAAGCCTTATATTCAAAAAAGAGAAATTATCATCTTTAAGAGGTGATTCATCTCAAGCTGAGACAAGACAGGTGAATTAGCCTTTGAACTTGTCTGCTTCTCTCCAGTGACTAAAATGAGTGGATAGCTTGTGCATAAGGCAGACAAATTCCATTACTATTGTCCCATCTAAGTGAGTCTCACAGCATGCAGAGTCTCATTCCTTTCTTAAGCAATTAACTTTTTTTATCCTAGATGTATCAAAACAAATGGCATTAGACAACTAGATGTCTAAAACTAAGGCTTGTAACATAGACAATGAAATGTTTAAAATAAAAGAGGTAACTTACATCCTAAGTAGGTAGATAGGAAACTTTTGCAGAGGGATGGAAAGCCTGCAGGAAAGGACTACTGAAGATTTCAGGAACTAGAACAGGGAATTACAAAGCTCAGTTTGGTTTCATGCACTTAGCACTACTACCCCCAAAGTAGGCTATATTTGTGCTGAAAAAAAGTGCTGTAGAAAACAATATAATTTTGAAGTACTGAGGATTTTTTTTTCTGGAGCAGACATGTTCTAGTAAGCACCTTCATAGAACAGTGCATAGCAAAAGGAGAGAAAGCACACATACAGAAATGTTAATCTATAGGCACCTGTTATGTCTGCTTTTAATTTCTAAGATTTATAACAATTTTAAAATTGTATCTAGATTATAGCTGTGTTTATAATGAAAACATGCTCAGTTAAAAGGGACTCCATAATGACTGTTTATATTTGAAGTGCTAAAGGTTTGCTTTGGCTTTCAGTATGACAGCTTGCTGATTGTTACTGCCTTTGACATGTTTGGTACAAAGAAGGGTAGAAGAGATGAGAACAGTAGTTACTTTGCTTAAACTTAGTTTTTACTACTAGAAGGAAGATCATAAGCAAAGATGGTCTTGTATGGAAGAGGACATACAACATGAAATAGATGGGACAAGAAGCTATTCCTTGCTTTATCCACAGGCACAGAAATTTAGGTTGTAGAACAATATTTCCCTTCACCCTCTTTACAGTTCAAACTACTGTGACTGGAGATAAAGGCCAAGGGGTTTTTTTTGGGGTTGGGTTGGGGTTTTTTTGTAACAGTCAGTTGGTGTTATGTTTTGGATTTCTGACTAAAAGTGTCACAACACATCACTGTTTTGGCTGTTGCTGACCAGGCAGGTTCCTATGCCTCTCCCATTCCATTGGACTTATGGGGAGAGTGAGTGAGAAGCTGTGTGGGTGTTTAGCAGCTGGCAGAGGTCAACCTATCACACAATGGAGAAGTTTCTAGAAGATAAATACTGCAGTGGAAGTAGCCAAAGCAGAATAGTTGCAAGTTATTCAGGTAACATGCATTGTCCCTTTGTAATGAATGGGAGAAACAGAATATGAGTCATCTAACCTATACCATATTTCCATGCTAACATGAGATGAATCACCCTCTCAAAATGTGTTTCTTACTATTTAGTCAGATGAATTCCATGCTTTGTGTCAGTAAGTGACAAGTCATCTAAGTGAAGGTTCAGCTATGCAGGAAGCTTAAATATAAGAAATTTATCATGGCAAGAACAACAAAGTGAGTAACTGTGGGATGACTTGGATAGACCTGGAGAGCTGAAAGGCTGGCAGCATTATTATACACCCAAAGAAGGCTCCATTTTGGGAATATACATTTAGCAATTAGCAGTAAGCCCCCATATTTCTTAGTTTATTGCTATGTGACAGCCAGATTGATGCTTCAAGGAATTACAGTATCCACCTGTGGGTAGAATACAAATTTAGATTTCAAGAAGTTGAGTGTGAATTACTAGATTCATTCAAACCAGACATTGCATTCACAAAAGTAGAATGGAAAAAACCCCATGTTCTTAGAAGCAGATGACTGGAGGGGAGAAGCTGTGAATGACAGCTGAGGTGATATAAAATAAACCAGATTTGAACTTAAAGATTTGTGTAAGAAATAAGAACTGTTATCTAATGGGGCAGAACAGAATATTCACCAGACAAATGTACTGGACTGTTATAGGACACAGTCTTAATATCAAACATTTGAAAAATTATGTGGAAAAGGTGTCAAGAAGGCTAAAAGTGAAAAATCAAGAAATAGGGATTTGACCAAAACCAAACAGTCTATTTAACAGATTATTAAAATCAGAATTTATCGAATATCATAACCATATGTAGGAAATAATTAAAATTATATTCAATATATTTCCTGAAGTATTTTATGTTTCATGCTGAGCCACAACGTGTAATATCTTAGTAACATGTCAGATGTTCAAATTAGAAGTTAGTGTAAGTTCATTAAGTTTGTACTTTTTAAAAGATGCCTATCATTATTTTATTATGATGATATGGGGGAAATCTATTTCAGTACCTTGGTTATATTCAAATTGAAATGAAGTCAACAGCTGCAGGCTTAGCATGAAATATTATATAGTTCAGCATGCTAATTTAATTATAATTGCTATTGCTAAACAAAAGGTTAATTATAGAGCAGGAGAATAATGTTGTGGAAAAGTACAGCAAAGCACTGTAAACAGATCCATACTTAAATATTGCAAACAGATAGATGAAATGTCAGAGTTGTACAGAAATTAAAACACATTTTAAATTCATGCTATTTGCATCATTTCTGGAAGCAATAAAATTCCGCACCACAGCAGAATTCATTTATTTTCAGCAGAAGTAATACATAGCAGACAACTTTTTTTATCTGAACCATTCTGGCTAGCTTCATAGGCAATGTTCTATGCTCTTTGCCTTCTAAATGCAATTGAATGGTCCTTACTTTCCTCTGAATTCTCTCATCAATCCTTTATAATAACATCTGCCAATGCACTGTTCCATTTCAACCATTCTCATATGAAGTCAATGACACAATAAACAGACTTCACTTCTTGACTTCTGAGTACTTGGCCATACAAATAATAGAATTACTTCACTGTTTCAGACCAAATATTTAGGCTGTCTAGATACCTCACAGAGAAGCAACAGATGCTTAGGGTAGTGTTTAAAAAGATATTTACTGTGAAATGCTAATTTCATCACAGTTCTGCACTCTTATTTACAATATTACCTTAATGAGTGGAATATTGAAAAGAAGTGAAGCTTCGGCTTTATTTTAACTGTCCATGATAATTCATAGCAACGATGGGTTTGGGTTATTTTTCTTCAGTGAGCCAGATTCTGTTCTCAGGTATGCATTCATCACTTTTTCCTTTTTTTTATTTTCTTTACAGCAATGGAAATTGTCCATCTGTATCTTCAAGTTGATTTCGTCCCATTGATTTTTCTTGACATTTCGTGTAAGCCTACAGAGAAAAAAAAGCAATAAATATAAACTTAAATGTGAGAAAACTTGTGGAATTATTGACAGCATGAGGTTTAGAACTACTCAAAGTAATTCTTCATGTTAGCAATTATTTTTGCAAGAGAGTGCTCTTTGAATGCTATTTGACTAGCTGCTTTTATTTTGGGGAAATGGAAGCCATGAAACCTGCTTTTAAGATGACTGTGAAAGAAGAAATCTACAACCTTCTAGCAATAACTTTCTTAGTTACATGAAAGGCTTCCAAGATGGTTTCTGCAAAGTAAATTTCCTTTTGAGAGCATCAGTAAGTTCAAATCAATGAGGCTGGGTTTTGTTTTCTTGTAGTTGTTTTCTCTTTTATTGTTGTTGCTATTTTTGTTGCCTAAAACATATCAATGGGTTTTTACCACAGTGATATGAAGTATTTTTGGAAATACTTGGTGTTATTCATGGCTCCATGGTAGTACACATTTTATTTTGTGCCCCGTAAAATTTCCTTCTCTGTTGTTTTATTTATTTGCAAATATATGCACTTAAAATAAAATGCATAATGTCTATGAAATTCTAAATGGAAGGAGTTACATAATCATAATGTGCTGTGCTGGTTTGAGCTGAAGTAGAGTTAATTTTCTTCATAGAGGCTAGTATGAGGCTATGTTTGGGTTTTGTGCTGAACACAGAGTTGATAATGCAGAGATGTTTTTGTTATTGCTGAGCAGAGCTTACACAGAGTCAAGGCCTTTGCTGCTTTCCGTACTGCCACACTGGCAAGGAAGTTGGGGATGCATGGGAGATTGGGAGGAGGCACAGCTGGGACAGGTGACCCAAACTGACCAAAGGGATATTCCATACCATATGACATCATGCTCAGTATATAAGGTGAGAGGAAGAAGGAGGAAGGGGGGACATCTGGAGTGATGGTGTTTGTCTTCCCAAGGAACC
>NW_008657971.1:18781-33148 GCF_000695815.1 Acanthisitta chloris | reverse complement strand
CTATTAAACTGTCTTTATCTCAACCCATGAGTTTTTGTAGCTTTTACCCTTCTAATTCGCTCCCCCATCCTGTTGGTGGGGGAGTGAGTGAGAGGCTGTGTGGTTCTTGGCTGCTGGCTGGGGTTAAACCACTACATGTGCTTAATTGTAATTTTCTTTCAGACAATTTGCAGCAGTGAGATTTTTTTCTTCTGTCTATACAGGCGGAGGACACAGAGAGAAGTACCTGATCAAGTTACATGAGACAGTTTCATTTTTTCTGTGAGATTTCCCGTTGTTTACTCCTATTACTTTCACTTGTTCTGGATGACAATAGCATTTCTACAGAGATCTACAAAAAGAGAAGAAATCCATGAAAAGAAATTGGGGTATTGACACTAAACCCTTAAGAGACTGGACAGAAAGCCTCAGCTGAATGTAGGCAGAACAAAATCTAAGCAGGGAGAAACAACTTCTACAGGCATTACAGAGGAAACCAATCAAAGAGAACAGACTAGCAAGTGAGAGTCAGTTTTATGGAGAAGGAAAGCAAAGATGGAAAAGGGATGGATGTGGACCACTAGTGAGTTAAGAATTCACCTCATTTTATGCTGTACCAGGGTATGTTTATTTGTGTGGCTTTGGTGTTTTCTGTTAACTCCTCCCTTGAGTTCTGTAGGTTTCTGAAATCCAAGAGATTACAAGAAAAAGGGTTTCTTACTGTCATTTGAATAGTCAGTGAATAATTAAATTTCTTATGGTAATATTATTTCACTTCATCCTTATTCTTACAGGATTACATATTCCAAAACCTCAGAAGAAGTCAAAGCTTCCTAAATATGCACTTATATTCCTCACCAATCATTATCTTCTGCTGATTTTGACAAAATCTTATATTAGTCTGGTAATGTTATTAGCATTCCTCTATTTGTATAAAATATTGCTAAAGATCAAATTTTATAACTTCGATTTTAATTTTAAAAATAATTATTAGCTATTATTGAACAGCTTATTATTTGTTACTATTGGAAGTTATAGAACAAGGTGAGAAAGAGCATATCACTTATTCAGAAGTGGTATACCATCGATCTTTCTTGCAAATGCAATTCACATTGGTTTCTTAAAACCAGTGTAGTTAATCTGATGAAAATCATAGTATGGACACCCTCCAGTTTAACTGAGAATGCCTCTTCTGCATTTAATCCAAATCAAATGAAAATTAAACTTTTTATTTCTTCACTGTATGCTTGTAACAGTTGTTACAGGTATTTATGGTAAAATTGTTAATCTGCAATAGGACTATTTATTCCACTGTACTTATGCTAGTCTTATAACTGATCATAGAATCATCAGGGTTAGAAGAGACCTTCAACATCATTTAGTCCAATGGTCAACCTAGCACCACCTTAGTCACCCTTAAGTGCTGCATTCTGATGCCTCTTGAATGCTTTCAGAGTCAGTGACTCCACCAACTGCCCCAGCAATTTATTCCATTGCTTAACCACCCTTTCAGTAATTTTTCCCCCTATTATCTAATCTGAACCTCCCTGATGCAATTTAAGGCTGTTTCCTCAGATATTGATTTGTTCTACCTGGACAAGAGGAGACCTCATAGCAATCTACATCTTCCTCAAGAGGGGAAGTGAAGGGGCAGACACTGATCTCTCTCTGGTGACTAGTGGCAGGACCTGAGGGAGTGGAATGAAGCTGTGTCAGGGGAGGTTTAGGTTAACATCAGGAAAAGGTTCTTCACCCAGAGAGTGGTTGTGCACTGGAACAGGCTCCCCAGGGAAGTGATCACAGCGTGAAGCCTGACATTCAAGAAGTGTTTGGACAAAAGTCTCTGGCACATGTCATGATTCTTGGGGCTGTCCTGTGCAGGGCCAGGAGCTGGACTCAGTGATCCTTGTGGGTCCCTTCCAAGTGAGAATATTCTATGATTCTATGATTTTTTTAAATTGACTTTTAATTTTTTTCTAGTTTTCTTCATTGATTTCAGTTTGAAATTTTCTAAATAATTTAGACACACTAATTATGTTTTACAGGATCCCTTTGAGGTATGCAAAAACTACATAGAAATAATGTAGTTTATTACTGAAATTCAACTTACTGTAATCTGATATCTGCAGCTGAGTATATATGGTATGCAAATAATTTTTTCACAATTCAGAGAAGGAACTGAAAACCAGCTGTATTGAGTAAAACACCCAGTGGGTTTTTACGCATATATGTTGCAATTTAGTGAATTAGAATTCAATTAACACAATGCCATTGCTATAAAAAATATGTTACAGATCTATGGCAGTCACCTGGTATTATATTAATTGACTGAACTTAAACTGCAGGTGAATCCTGCTAGTTGTTATTAGCTATGCTCCTATGGCAATTTTTTAAAGATCTTATTATGCCAATGGTTGTAATAACATTTCTGGTGCCATTTCTCTCATCCTTTCTTATCTGCTTGCCCAGAAAGGCTTTGAACTCCCTTAGGTCAGGCACTGTACCTGCCAGTCTTGTGTGGATGTCTCAGACACCTTAGATGTTTGAAATTAGTCTAGCCACTCATGCTTATGCAAATGGAACAAGCACGAAGGATTTCAGAACAACTTCAGAGTGGAGATGCCCAGAGTAGGATTCAGCTCCAAATTAAGAGGATTGTACACAAGCATTTATATTCAAGTTATACGTCTAAGGTCTTATAGTCATTGAAAGTCAAGGACTTAATTAACTTGCCCAAATATAGGCAGCCAATACCCTTTGACATGCCCCAGGATATCCTCCTAACTGTTCTCTAACCTTATCTTCAGACCAGCCAGGTCTTCTGTCAGTCCTGTGTTGCATCTGCCAGCCATATGTATGCATCTTTTGTTCCCCATACTATAGGAACACGCACTAAATGCCCACATGAACAGAATTAAATAAAGTGTCTAGTCAACCTAGTGAATGAAATCTGACAATGCATTTTAGCTGATTGTACATGTACCCATTTTTAGATGCCTATAATCTGGAGTTTAACTGTATTCACAAATTCTGAAGGAGTTAAATTTACTAATATTAAAAGTTTTGCTTTTGCATCTTTTCTGGAGAAGTGCATATCATCTCTTCCACTCATTACTCATTGTAAGTATTTTGTAACTTTTTGAAAGTCATTGTTGCCCAATTCAAGAAAATAATGTAACTAAAATGATCATAACTTCCTTCATTGACTGACCTGAGGACTGAGCACTACAATGTCTATTTGGTTCATGGTTGAATAACTTTCTGAAAATATTTTTGTTTTAAACTGGTAAAAGAATGTGACCGTCTAGTTTTTCATGAGTGCATTCTACTACTTTTTCTTGTATATTTGTATCTGAGCTCCTAAGTCAATGATCTGATTTTCATAGTACTGCAATATAACTAGAATTTCTAGGGACTTTGAAAAGTGGGCAGTTTACCTAGAGGCCTTAAATAATTTGTTAAAAGCATAAATGCAAGCATCCAATTTAGAGTCATGGTGAGAAATTATGATGGATCCTGCATATTACGTTTTCAACTTATTGGACCTCTTCCTCTTGGAAAGGATACAAAATCCAGTAACTTCTTTGTTTATTGAGTTACTGCTCCACAGAAGCCAAGCATTCTCAAACAATGAGCATTAGTTAAACTGCAGCACTTCTAGGGATGCATGGGAAGAGGCAGAAATGTGACTGTGCATATGTGAAGAGTAAGTTTTGGTGTGTACAAACTTTCTGTTGGCCTGAGGAAGGAGATGAGTCACTCACATGGATGGATCTGAGGTTTGACTTAGAGTGTGTGATTACAGATATAGATGAAAAGTATACATTAGTAGTTTGTGGTAGATATGGAAAGGATATTTAAGCATGGTCTTGTTCATGTGTAAATACTATTATTTTATGCATTTCTTTTGCTACTGAACTCAAATTAAATTTGACAGTTACTGTCAGTGTTCATGCAGTTTTGCTGTAGGAGCATATAGAGTTCTGTTAGTCAATAGCATGTTTTGCTGGGGTTTTGATATGGTGACTTTCTAGGCAATTACCTATTTTAAATAAAAGCATAAATATTCTGCCCTTATTTAGTTCTGGTTTCCAGGTTTATGAATCCTGTAATTAAAATCTGTAGTCTAAAGTACAGATTACCCTCTGTCAAGGTAGTTATTAGTCTACCAGGTACCTTTTGTGCTGGTTGCTTCCTGGGATGTTGTGAGCAGTGGGGAGCAGGACAAAGCAGCCAGGATCCATTCCATTCCCCAATTAAGAGCAGAGCAGCCAGGGAACACTGGGGCAGCCCCAGCCCTGAATTTTGGTCACCTCCCCAGGGACAGAGGCAGGCTCAGGCTGGGCTGGGTCATGGATGGCCAGGCAGAGCAGGACTTTGGGGAGCTGGAAACTGGCCCTGCTGCAGTGTCACTGCATTGGGGGCTTCGAGTGCAGATCAATTTGAAAGAGTCCTGCTGTTTCCACCCGTTGTCTTGTGTGTCAAGAGGATATACTGTCTCTTGTAAAACAGGAGATTAGTGGTGCCTACTATCATTTTAAAGTACTTAGACTCAACAGAATATATCAGTGTAATAAATTGGTTGATTAATAGATGAAGGTTTATTATTTTTTAACTGGTGTGTCTGTTCTCTTAATACCATGGTGTCAAGACTCCACAGAATGATAATATATGCATCGTGCAGCAGACAGCGAGGGATATGCATAAGTTCTGTAATAAATGCTCATAGCATGCCACCTCGATTGCTCATTCAAATTATGACCTGTAACATTAGTCATGCCCAAACATTTATTATTTCAGATAAGGTTTCTTTTTTTTCTCCAACTCAGTCTTTCCTGCTGGGTTTAAGAAAGTCTGCTCTCTTAAAATGCTTCTTAGAGAATAATTTTTACTCCTTAAAATACCTTTAAAGTTTTCCTAAGCATCAGAGAAGATGACGGAGGTTTAATTCTTACTAAAACCAGAAAAAATCTATTTAAAATATGGAAATCCTCATAGATTTTTGTGATGAATGACAATGTGCATTCCAAATCACTGTGCTTTTGAATACATCTCTCCGTCGCTTAGAGGGACGAAGACAATCCTTGTTATACATATTCTTAATTACCTTGCAGGAGTAAGTAAAAGAAATCATTCTGGTAATTTCTTCTTCTAAAGAAACTTTGTTTCTTTATTACTGTAACAATATTTTTGCCTTCTTTTTCTGGGTCTAATAAAATGTCAGTATGATTGCTTTTGCTATGGATCTGAGGGCTAAATATGTGTTGTATTTAAAATTAGATTATAAATCTTTTTCAAGACTTGAAAAATAAATGGCAAAACCCAGGGTTTAAAACAGCTGCTGTGGTTGAATAAACCATGAACTTTATAGTATCAGGTGAATATCTGTGCTAAGGTTTTAGGCACATCTCAAAGTTGTAGGATATTAAAATATAATTTGTTTTTTATTAACCATGGCATCTTGCTGAATAAATTAAAAGAAACTTTTGATGGGTGATGTATAAGAGATTTCGTTGTGATTTAAAATGGGCCATGTATTTTTCTCAGATTGACAGGATTAGTTGCTGCCTGGTTATCACACATTTCACGTTATTATGCATTATTTGACCTATTAAAAATGAGAACTTATTTCCTCATTAGAGAATACTGGGGAATAATGTTTCTAGGTTCTTTTTGGTTTTGTTCTTGTTTTCAGAAAGTGCAGGCACCTCTTCGCCTGTTCCTTTTTTCATAATTCTAATGCACAAAGGGGAGACTTGTGCAAGGAGACAAGAAGGTTGGCTGAGTTGCTGAAAACACAGCAGAGATATTGGTGATGCAGTTTCCATGCTTATTGCCAAACTTGGGAATGTAGTAAGGAACATGGAGGTGAAACATTTATACCAGGCAACTAAGTAAAAACAATGCAAGGATTGGTTAGCTCTTGATTATTTTTCCAAGGATGTACTCCACTGTTAATTATCCAGAGCAATAAAATTTGGTTGGCAGTACACATGTCAGAAATTAAAGAATAAAATATAAAAATCCACAGAAAAAAAAAAGAAAATGAAACCTTGATATAAAGCATAGGTACACAGCATTTGGAACAACTCTCATCTCCCATTACCATTATCTTCTATGTTCCTAATAATATCTGACTAAGGCCTGAAGTAATTCTAAGTATTGAATCATTTGCTTTAATATTTTACTTGGACTGGAAAAAAGATGTGTATGAGCACCATCACGGACATAACTATATGAATCCCTTAAAAAACTAACAAATTTACTCTGGAAGAGAGATCTGTGGATAAAATATGTAATTAGCCATGAACATTCTTTTAGTTCTCTGAGCAAGAAGGGGCAGAAATGTCACTCTAAAAAGGACAACTGTCAACTGCTTGTGGGATACACAAGTGGATGAATATTGGATTTTCAATACTCTGCTAGTTTAAGCGCATTTGTTAACAGCCTTGTGAGCTGCTGTGTAACTTGTGAGGCACAGGTGAGTGCCTGTGAATATTTTTGTAAATGCTTATGAAAGTCTTGCCTGGTTGCTTGCCCCCAGGTGTAAGGGATCTGCCTCAGGCTGAGCCATTGATGCAGTGTCAGGTGCTCACATGTGAAGCCACTTCCTCCCGGAATCTTTTTTTTAAACTGTTTAGTTTTTTCCTAAATTTGATTTTCAAATTTAGCCACCAATGGTGTAATTATCCATGTAGTCCAGGTCAAATTCTTGGACTTTCTCCACATGTAAGTCTGATTAGCAGTTGCCACCATACTTCCTGTCACCTTCTTATCTTCTACCTCAAATGTGTTGCATCAGCTGTGAAATCAGTGATGATTATATAGCATTGGTCTATGACTGTTTTGTTTCCAAAGTATTAGGATATTCATCACCTCAGTTTATAATAGTAAAAGAAGTAAGCTTTTAGAACAATCTTCTGAACATTGTGGTGGAAGGACGAAAAAATGGGAAAGTTAACAGCTTTATAAGTGAAGTAGATTAAGTTATGGAATTTGCCATATGGCATACCATCTGCAGGAAAATAACTATGAATTGGGAATTCTGCAAATTCCTTCTAATTCTACACTCTGTTGTTTGATGCAGTTTTGCAAAGACTCATCAAGAAATACCTCATCAAGGCTTCAATCCTTATAGAGATTCTCATGGCCTCCTCATGCAGACTCATGTACAACTATTCTGTACCCATATTTTATTTTCCTTTATATATAGCTTAATAATGTTTATGCAATCTCAATGGTAGTGTCTGTTTCACAGATTGCCTATCCTGGAGAGAAATATGTAGGTTCTATGGATCTACAGCACTGAATTTCATTCTAGCTTCACACTTTATTCAGCTTCAGCACTTCCTTGGATCTCTGTGGGTTTTCCTTGAGCGAAGTGATTGTTTCTCTGTTTCATAGTTCAGTGTAAAATATAATAGATCTCAAAACTGTTACTACTCCTGTTTTCTGTGGAACAAGAACTCTCTTCACTGCATTATGTTCTATCATCTCTTTTTGAAGAGTCCTCATTTTATCAGCTGCCTCACTTTTATTATGTGATATGTACTTACTTTTTTTTTTTTTTTTGGCAGAAAAATGTCACAGCTATTGAAAACATATAACATATGTATTTTCATACTCAAGAAAAATGTGCTTTCCTTTTCGGTTTAGTTATTTTTAAATGTGAAGAAAACACTATGTAGTAAAACAAAGGGTAGAATTTTCTTTGACAATATAATGTGTAAGGAAAGCAAAACTTCTTCCTAGATATAGATTTTATGATAACTCTTAGTTTGAAAAAACTTGCCAAATGATTTTTTTCTGTTTTTTTTTCTCCAGTCTAATCTCCAATCCTTCTCAAATTTCTTTGTAGTCTTACTAAAATACCTAAACCAGGAAAATTGATGCAGGATATAAAACATGATGTTTTCCTTAGTGTAGACTCGAGTTTTTCAGCAATCTTCCCTACAGAGTAGCAGAGGAGCAACAGATTGTTGCTCATGGTGGGGTGCAAGTGACACCAATGATTGTATTCCCATTTATCCTTTCTCTGTCAGGAACTGTCAAAAGTAGGTACTGAAGGATTAGTGCAGCCTCAGGCTTCTTAACAAACCTTGCAGAAAAATAAACAAAAAGTTAAGCAAGAACATGAATGTTACCAGTCAGAGCTAATCCTCTTGGTCCTATGTCCCTGCTGAAGTTGCTCATCACCTTAAATGCAAATGAGTTGTGAAAATCCAGGCACCCAAAACAGTGATTCTCTTGCTAGATATACTGACTAGAGGAACTCTTTGCTGGAAACTTACTAAAACCCTCCTGGAAAATGATCTCAAATGTTGAGAAAGTAATACAAGGATGATTTTATTTGCTGTGCAAGCAATGGTTTGTGAAATAGCTTACTATTTAGAACTGGAATAAGGATTCTTCTATTACAGAACGTAATAAGAATTTTATTTTTACACTGATTTCTAAATTTGTCCATAAAATTTGTGAAAGGATCTTACTATCAAATCATGTAGAATTTGATAGCAAGTAAACCAGAATTTGTCAGTTTCTATCCCATATTTTGCAAGATTTTCATGAGAAAATCCAACATAAATAATTTTTTTCAGAATTCCCTTTGGCTGAGCTGTGCTGTGAAAAAACCCATCTCTTTCTATAGATTCATCCCAATTAGTGGAGTGAAATTAAGAGAGCTGACTCAGAAAATAATTTTTAAAGGATCAGCAATATTTAGTTGAAGACTTACAAGCATAGCTCCTTAGAGAATGAGGCATCAAATATCACTTCTATTGAGTAAAAAAGAAACTGTCATCCTTTCATATTCAATTCCTGTT
This sequence comes from Acanthisitta chloris, assembly GCF_000695815.1. Classification (NCBI taxonomy): domain Eukaryota; kingdom Metazoa; phylum Chordata; class Aves; order Passeriformes; family Acanthisittidae; genus Acanthisitta; species Acanthisitta chloris. Next base: position 24,347 of record NW_008657971.1, on the reverse strand, counting down.
CTTGAGTTCAACTCTGTGCTTTTTAACTTCAACTTTAAACTTAATGATAATTAGAGAAAAAAGATTAATCACAAAAGTATACATACCTCTTTCAGTTTATTTCTTCGACAATAAGATTTTAAATTCCACCCTTAGACTATGAAAGTAGTGATACCTCGAATTCATGATTATAAACTGGAAATGGGACCACAGGCTTAATGGAAGGGCAGAAGGACATGGCTTTCATAATACACATCAGTGCATTTGCATTTGTATCACATATTGTAAACCAACATGAGATGAGTAAACCATTGCCACAAAAACATGTCTGTAATGCAGAGATTCTTTTCATTGTAGTATATCGTTGACTATTTTTAATACAAATAGGTAGTCATATCATTATGTGCTAATGTATGCCATACTAATCAAGACATAAATTGTTTCACCTGCTCAGTAAATGTATTGTGTGTATTAAATATATTGTGTATTTCAGCTCTTCAGTGAATGTGTTGTGAAAACATTCATAGAAATCAGCATTTGTTTGCAAACAAATTCCAAGAGAACAAAGAGGCAAAATGATTGAATAACCTATTTTCAGGAATAACACCACTTGTGCAGCAGTAGTTCTTTTTATTCATTATCTTTCATTATAACTGATTTTAAATACTTTAAAATAGTTCCTAGCGTGCAAATATTGATGAAATGCTGACATGGAAATTTATCATAGATTATGGCATTTGTTTGCAAACAAATTCCAAGAGAACAAAGAGGCAAAATGATTGAATAACCTATTTTCAGGAATAACACCACTTGTGCAGCAGTAGTTCTTTTTATTCATTATCTTTCATTATAACTGATTTTAAATACTTTAAAATAGTTCCTAGCGTGCAAATATTGATGAAATGCTGACATGGAAATTTATCATAGATTATGTCACAACTCTTTTTACTTTTAAAATGAATACTAATCACAACACAACTCTTTTTACTTTTAAAATGAATACTAGCAATACTTTATAACATGTAATGTGGTACTAAAAATTTAAATTTATTCTAGTTATTAATACAATCTAGGAAATGTTCTTTGATTCTGGGACCAAATGACATGGTAAACCCATATCCATTCAACTCACCTACATACATATGCTCATATCTTCTTTCCCTTCCCAAATAGGGGAGGGAATTCCAAATGTCTGTTAGGATTAGTTCTAGTAGGTAACCCCAAACCTGCCCTGTCTTAATCTAGAAAATGCTAAAAATATACCATGATCTGTGCTAACAGTCACGAGTGTGGGAAATTGTGTATCATTGCTAAGGTCCATGTCTATGTCATTTTTATTTTACAGGTGTACACTTAGGCTACCTAAGAAGCTTTAAAAAAAATCAGTAAAAAAATCCCTTCTCCAAAAAAAGGGAGAGAAAAAGATAACAAATCCTAAATAGAAGAAAGTTGCATAGTGCTCCACAGTAAACAAGGAACAAATACTATAGCCAAATTAATTTGCAGAGTGATAGAAATCAATATTATTCAATTCACAGAGCATTTTAGTTATAGACCTTCCACAAAAATTCTCAATATCTGGTCTTTCCAGGTTATTGCACAAGTAATCATCAACACACATCCTGTTGACATCACGTAATAGAATGTAACAGCCTTGGAGGCAGCAGGTTTCTAAGGCATTGCCTACTATTTGAGAAAACAGTTGTACTGAAGTTGGGAAGCATCCTCATAATTTTGATTGCATTAAAGACTTTAAATATTTTCCTATGAATAAAAGCAACTCTGTGTGAAAAATCTGCTTTACTGACATTGATACTGATACTCAGATGTAATTATATTTACATTTACCAAACCTTAGCAGGAACCAAACCTTTGAACTTGTCTTCCTCTTAAAATATCTAAATACAGGACTTGGACTTGTGTTAAATAAGGAAAAAGGAAATTATTATAAAATAGAAAACATAGAGATGAAATGAAGCTTAATCTTGCTTTTGATAAGAGTTCAAAACTAGATTGACTTCAATGAGAATTCTACAAAGAAAATTATTATAGATTTGGATCTCCAAGATTCTGGACAGAGGGAAGTCATTACATTCTTTCTAGCTTCTTCAAAGTTCCTAAAAATTGGAATTACAGAATGCAGATAATTTTGTTAGAAGGTGTTGTTACACTCCTGCTGTATTTTTCCAACTGTATTAACTCCTGCATTTTTTTAAATCTGGTAGAAAAAAAATCAGATTTTATATTCAGTATGGTATTAGTATTTATTTTGCAGTAATATAACTGAGAAAGTAAGTTAAAACAAATAGGCCATGGACAATATAGCTTTCAATATCTGACTTTCAGTTAGATTCACAGAAGCATGAAGAAGAATGTCTATGTTACTTACATTAATTGCCTTGTGAATCATTAAAAATAAACCCCCAAATAAGCAAAAAAGAAAAGGAAGAAGTAAACTCAACCAACTCATATTCGATACATAAGCAATGAGTGGTATATTGATGACTGTTTCTATCAAATGCAACTACTAAATTCAGATATTGGCAAGAACACAAGTCAAACGTGCTCTCAGGCCATCTAGTGCTATCTATTTACTGAATTGCTTCTATCCTGCACTTAAACAACTGTAAATTATTTCCTTCTAACAATGTTAAAATAGCACTTGGCACCCTGATATCTCCTATTGCATATTAAGCTTTAGATCCTTTGAGGCTAACTAGTGTGGCAACTTTCACCCTTTCACATCAAGAGACTTTAAGATGGAGAAGAGAGAAAAGAGGAGCTAATTCACAGCAGCAAAGCTAGTCCCAATAGCTGAGTGATAAAGTGTTTTGACAGAATAGTTCAAAAGTCACATTGAAGTAATTTTTCATTGCACATTTTTTCCCTGTAACATATCAACAAAAAAAATCCACAATCTTTATGCCTATATAAGATAAATTGCCTTCAATATACATACTTCATCACTGAAGCCAAATAAAGTTTGAACTGCTAATACATTTCTAGATTAAGTAATACAAGCCTTCAGGAATTGTGCAGATCAATTAAAACCTAAGCAGAAAGAAAAATGTAGAGACTGATTATTGCTGGAGTTTTGACATTATAATGCCAGTAAAGTATCCATATCTTTTCATCCTAACTTTCAAGAGGTTTTGTTTGGTGTTTAGAAACAAAATCCTAGCTGAACCCCTCAGCAAAAACTCATTCCAAATTTAGCATAAAAGCAGAGAGATAGAAAAGAAAGCACCAAATATAAATAACTTTTTCAAAATCTTCAAATGAAGAGGTAGATAAGATGCAAGTCTATCACTTAAAATGGTTATTTTGAATATTTTAAAAGCCTAAGGTATCCAAGGAATTCTTATGGACCAGGCAGATATGGCATGGACCTCTAAGAGACCCCACAACCTTAAAGATTAGCAGGTAGCTAGGCAAACAAATATGTGAGGATCTTTGGACAGTCATTTCAAAAAACCCCTCTTGCTAGATGACTCAAACCCTCTAGTAGAAAGGCCCAGTGTCCTGACTGATACTGCAAAACTTGGCTGTGCCAGAGGAACAGCCTATTAAAACTCCAAGAAAGGGTGCAGCAGTTACACTGCTCCTGAAGACTTATAACTGACTCTGAAGGAAGGACCTGGGTAATGTCTTTGGCATCCTAAGCAATGCTAAAGCAATTTTGGTAATAAAAACATGGAAGTGAGCCTGGTGGCATGCCATGTTTTCTCTCGGTTTCATACATACAAGTGATGATCAGTGGCTGTCTGATAATTAATATCAGACATACAACAATTATAAAGTTAATGCAGTGTTTTTGTAGTTTGACTACTTGGCAATATTCATGACTACAGTGCTTCATGTATTTACAGAGTAATACAAAAAGGAAATAATATAGCAAGTTGCTTGACAGAAAGGTATCTCAGTGCTAACACTGTCTGTAAGGGGTTGCCTAATCCCTCTGATGAAATTGATTATAGTTTTATGTTTTGTGGAGCAGTTGTGCTGCAGGAATTGAATTTCAACCACTGGTTTGTTTCACACAGATCACTGAATATCAAGAAGGTAATTTGAAAATGAGTGATTCTGTATTCCAGGACCAGTCCCAATGAGGTATCTGAGCTTTTGTGTTAGAATGAAGAGAAAAAGCCTAAGGAGTGGAAAGAAATACTTAAAAGGATATGAGTACATAGCTTTGACACCCAGTGATATTGGATAAAGGTATCCCTGGTGTAGTTGTAAAACCTTCACCTGTGCTGGAGAAGTAATGAGTGACTACTTCCAATGAGCTGTGAAGCTATATATGTAAATGAGAAAAAAAAGTTTTAATCTTTGTACCAAACTACTTGTAACAAATGTACTCAAAATGCTAGAGCAGTAACTAGAGCAGAATTGGATTTTAAAACTAACATACAATGAAATAAACAAAACTTGCCTTCCCCCCCCCCCCAAAATACACTTTATACTATTTTTGTTCTCTTGAGGGATCAGTTAAGAATCATTTTATATCCCATTCACTGTAGAACAAATGAACTCAACTGCATTCAGCTCCTGGGCCAGACTCTGGCTTTGTATGTTATGCCATAATTTTGGGGACTAGTATAAGAGCAGCTACATTAACTAGTATTTCACAGGCCCAGGGATTTCTCCCATGGCTATCGTGTGATTGTTGTGAATGAAGTGACAGAGCCAAAGAAGATCCACATTCCACATCATTCCCTTTGGGTTTTCCCATTTTGAGCAGTATTTTATAAATGAGTTTTCTTTTCTGATTCCTTCTAATGCCATTATTAGATCACAGCTTTGTCCTTGCAGAATTGATATGCTTATATTCAGAAGACATTGCTATGCCATGCTTTCAAGGAAATACGTTCTCATCCTGTTCTCATCTAACACTTCCAAGTGATAACTCTGAGGAGAGATTCTGTGTCAGTGATTAAGGGCATATGCCATAAGCAGTCTAATGCTGAGCAAGATTAATTTCAGAAGTAAAAATAGTAACTGTTTTTGATTCCATAGAGGTCATTTTAGTTGTGTTGATTCTGATCATCAGTTCCCAATAGAATATAATTACGTGGATATCGTGTGCAAGAAATGCAGTCTAAGGCACTGTAGTGGCACACCCTCCTCTCCTCCTCCCTCTCCCCCCCACAACACAGACTGCTCTACAATCTCAGAAATTCTCGTTAGCCTTGGCCTTGATTAATGGCTCCCAGGTTACGTGTTTCCCCTTGAGTTTATCAGAAACACTGCCTGTATCAAGAACTTCTGTTGCTTAACCAAGGAAGGGGATGAGACATAATCAGTCATCCTCTGATAGCCTTGGAATGTTGCTTTCCTGGATCATAGCCAGAGTGGAACAGTATTGTAACTAGACTTTTGAAAAATTCCAGCAATTACTATCTTGAATTACATCCAGGACGGAGACTGACAGATGACTAAAGCCAATTGCCTTGTGACCCTATAAACAGTGGTCCTTAGTGAGGGCCTTTGAGCTCTCTGACTGCAGCAGACTGTGACCAGCATCTCCTGTGACTGGAACATATTTCAGAGCACACAAACCCTCAAGCTGGTGATACTCAGAGGGCTG
>NW_008657971.1:0-18752 GCF_000695815.1 Acanthisitta chloris | reverse complement strand
ATTCCTCAAGGCTCAACCCTCCCCTGATGAGAAATGCAAAGGCATTAAACATATTTTACTGAATTATTAGGGGGAATTTTCCACAGGCATACTGTTGTAAATTAATAGATATATATAAGTATATATATGTACATCTTCATGTCTGTGTGTGTGTGTGTGTGCATGAATTGATTTAAACACCATATAGCAAGTATAGGATGGATGTTTCCCCTCTCAGATCTATAATTAAGTCACTATTGTAATTCTTTTAAATTGTATGGAATCACTTTGTTAATGTTAAATTAGTCAATGATTAAGGGCTTCTAAATCCTTTAAGCATAAACTGTTGACCAAGTCTGGGACCAAGATTGAACCTAACTGCACCTAAATTCTATCAGGAATTTAGAAAGCAAGGGGATCCTCTCTGAACCCTGTGACAATGGGAGGGTCTCCCTTACCCATCTACCTCCTTACCCTTTTGTGTCTCAGGTCCTCTAAATTGTTTTTAATCTGCCTTTTCTTTGTATGTTTTCTCCGTGTAGTAAATAATAGAGTGAACCTTGTTATCAAACTTTATTAAGTCATACTATTGCAAATTTATACTAAACCTGCTTTTGCTATCACCTTTGATGATGATTCTTTATGTTATCTAAACCACTCATTTGTGATAGGCACATTACATTCTATGACCTGGCACTTTTGAATTCTAAAATGAACTCATTTTAATCATTAATTAATTGAGCAACACTTTGAAGTTTAGTTTTACTTTGTTAAATAACATGAAAACTAAAGCTTTAAAAAAAATTAGTCCAGTAGTTTTTCTGATTCTATTCTGTCTGTATATAGATCTCCCAATTACTCTTTAGCTTGCTTAAATACAGCAGTACTTAAGTAAGTGCAGCAGTAATTTTTGCAGCTGTAATTACAGTGAGGTTCTATTTAAAGTACAGTTTGAGTTAAACCTGCATATATCTTGGTGTAAACACAGAATAAAAAGATCTATATTGCTGAAGAAATCTTGGAATTCAGTTTTAGGTGTCTAGTGGAAGTAATTATTGCTCATTGCCTAACTAAAATGTTAGATGTATCACAAAATGGGGGTCATTCATTCCACTTAAAAAAACCCCAACAAAATCCCACCTAAATTCCCCATAAAACCCAAGAAAAGAAGAAGGTACCTCTAAAAGCAGAGGGGAATCATTCCTCAGTCATTCGGTCTCCACCAACATCTGGAAACATATATATATCAGAATGGTCAGGTAGCATGTACAGAATGAGTCCTGTTCTGAAGGACACCAAACATAGCAGTATAATAAAGCAGCATAATGGCAGGACTGCTCACCTTTCACATAATGATCTAGTTTTTTGAAGCATTGAAAATCAAAAACTTCTGTTCTGTGCTGGTTTTTACCTGACACTGAATCAAAGCCTTGACGTAACCAGGTATAATGGAGTGGAAAGTAAAAAAAGTCAAAAACCCAACAGTCATGTCATTATTCTTCTATGTATATTCACTGTCAAACTTATGGAGAAAACTCAGGTTTTCCCATATTGTGGATCAGCATTTTTACTGTGACTATTTTTTTCCAAAATGCTGTCCACAAAACAGGTCTCTGCCCAGAATTTCAGTGCTGTTCTCTTCAAGATACAGGTGTCCCTGTGCTCAGAACAAATAGGTCTGATACCTGGGTGGCACAATTAACTTTTTGCTGAAAGGGGGATTTACAAGGGTTAACTATGCTGGAAAAGCAGGCAGACTGAACAGCTGTTTGATGCTAAGTGAGCTTTAGGCAGACATGCCCTGGCTGAACTTTCCTTTATCTGTAAAGAATCACATATACATCAGGGAACTGGAGAGTTTTTAGAAATGGGAGGATTTGAAGACTGGAACATATTTTGTGAGATAGGAGAAAAGCTCCATTATCTGCCACCTCCCTGCTCCAGAATAATAGCTGAGTAATTCTTATCAGTTCTGCACTAATATTAGTAATGGAGATACAAAAGCTTTGTAAGGCCTTTTCTATTTGCTCTGAAAGTAGAAAGAGAATTTAACCAGAATTTAATTCTGTCTTCTAATTCTGCCTTCATTAGTGATGTGGTGTAATAGTACTTATCATGATGAACTCATTTGATTTAATGTTGATGTGTATAACAGACATCTCATTTTAATTCCTAATTAAATGAAATTAATTAAATATTAATTACCAGTTCACTGTAATACAGCGACTTTCTGAAAACACATTTATAAAAAGCAACAAAGAAGTAATTTGCAGCACATAGAAGACTGGAGTACTGAAACTATGGCTTTGTCTATAAAAGGTTTACATATGCTGAACTTTATTCTTTGTGAGCTGCTCTAGTAACTTCCCTTCAGTACTTCATGCTGTGTAGAACCTTATGAAAAACTCTGCAGGATGAAGACATTCCACATTACAGACTGAATAAGGGTTAAAGGAAAATATACAAAATATTTAGATTTATTTCTGGAACAAATTCAAATATGTAAAGTGCAGCCTTGTCTGCATATACCAGAAGGAAGTTATCCTGTTTTTAGGGGAACATTTGTATGACCTAATGAAAGAACATGGACATTTTATTGCCAGTTCTGCTACTAGTTGGCTTTGAAGCATTAAACAAATTTCTTAATCTCTCTGAGCACCTTTTCTGGCTTCTGAAAATGGGATTATAACCAAAAGTTATACTTAATATTTGTCAATTGAGTTCAGATTTGAAAAAAAAAGAAACTGCAATAGAAATAGTAAATATTACTGTTATCCCCTCTTTCCTTTATTGCAATAAACAAACAGAGGATTACATTCATTAACTTTTCATTTTGAATTGTATGCATTTCATCACTGATATATAATTTGTCCTCATTTTCAAACCCTGAACTGCAATTCAAACATTCTGAAGGTCTGAAAAAATTGAACCTTCAATATTTGATTCTTAAAAGTCAAAATTATATGCCAGATTGTTAGAAACTGTTGATTCACACAGTGGAAACAAGTTTGCATTAGAAAATTTAGTTCAGAAAAGCATGAAGGAACATAGTATTAATTTAATATGATTACAGATTGAAATTCAATGGGGAAATTAGTGTAGACTAATTTGCATTTTGAAATGAAAATTGACTTCATAGATTTTTTCCTATTAGCTGTGAGAGAAGAAAAGTGTCTACATCTGTACCACATTTGTAAATCTTTAAATCAGCTAACAAGAAACATTGTTCTAACAAGTAAAACAATCTGTTAATTTGTGACATAATTAAATATGCATTTCTGAAAAGCTCAAAACTGCAAGCATGTTTAATGAAATTTAAATTACATTTATTTTGCATATCCACATATGGTATTAATAAACTGAGTAATTTAGACCTAATTTACATAGTAACTGAACATAATTAAAATCAAACCTTCATTAAAGAATCACAGGAAATCTTCAATTTCTAATGTATTTTAAGGATTGAACCAAATTTATATGAAGACTAATTCCAACAATGGCTAGTAATACATATGAAACAAGTGAAACTTATACTGCACATGGCAAAATACGTGAAAAGTTTTTACAAAATATTTTGATAACTCATGCCCATAAGTTTTGCTTTTCAGACATTCCTAAAGTTTGATTTTTTTATTGAGATTCAGTTAAATATTAGATGGAAAATATCAAATGCTCAGAATATTAGGAAGTGCTCAATGTCAGAGACTCCAGTTCTTTTATTTATTTTTTTAAAATTGCTGATATTTGAGAAACATGAGAGCTCCTTTTTCCCCCCAGGATCTCCTTTGTAACTACACCATTACAAGTAAATAAATAAATAAATGCAGAAGAGTTTAAATTCTCTTTAAATTCCAGAAGTTTGGACTTTAAAATATATTAATTGTAGGATGATTCATGATAAGGATATGCATGTTCACAAGAAAGGTATAAGCTGTCATATAGCTCCTGTGTGTATAAAATTATCATCTTTTCATCATTGTTAGGAAGGAAGAAGAACTCATTTAGCAAATACATTGTTCTTTCAAAGCATTCTTCAGATGATTTTGATGACAGTCCCTCAGGTAGTGAAATTCTATTCAGTCAGTTAAAATATCAGAAATACCTGCTTTACTGTGCCTTCAAATTGCATGCTAGCATGGTTTTCCGAGTTTCCCTTTACACATGCACTTGAATTAATTGAACTCTTGATACAATGTTTGCATACTGTTTTAGGTGCTTGGGTCACCAGTGTTTGATGTTTAAGAGATTAGAAAACCTGGCACTGACTGCTTGTATGGATCCATGAGAGAGAAAAAAGTTTATTTCTTTTCTTTTTCTTGTGGTTTCCTGGTATTTCTGTACAGGTGGTCAGGACAATTTTGTGCTTTGCTCCCCCAGCATGTGCAGGGTGGAAGAACTCCTGCTTGAGCTGTATCTGAAAATAACAGTACTGAATAGGAAAGGACGAGGAAGACCTGGAGTGATGACAGACTAATAGGCTGGCAGAGAACAAGTGCAACCACAGCACAAAGTAAAGCAAATCACTACTCTATGAACAAGTACTCAAAATTATACTCAAAAACTATCAGAAAGTGACAGCTGAAGAGGCTATGATCAGTAGGAAATAACAAAATTGTTCAGACCTTTCTGACTTCTAATCGTTCTGTTCTAGTATTAGATCTTTACTGGTTCTGCCTGGTTCAAGAAAGGCTTGGATAATGAATTTCTGCCTCCAAAGGCAGATCTCAATATGTGAAATAAAGTATCTGCAGACTATTGAAACATACTTAGTCCAGAGCTTAAACATCTGCAAAGTTCTTAGTCTGATTCAGTTTATAACATTGTTTTGGTCTTTTCTTTAACACAAAATTGTATAAAAGTAGAAAGAATAGCAAACCAGTTGCCTTGATGTGATTTTCTCTTTTGGTTCAATTTACTTCCTTTGCAGTCTTTATATCAAATTCTCTTTTGAAATTGAAATGGACACATTTCAGAATTATTTCCTATTGTATAACTGTTCAGCACAGGGCAAATTATTACTGGGAAACTCTGAAAGAAAGAGATATTCCCAACAGCATCACTGTATTTAATGGTTTGTCAGCATTTCTATTATAAACCCTTTGATGTTTTCCTTATTCTGTTGGTTTGCAATAAAGAATTGAGAATATCTACCGAGATGTAGTTTAATTAAACAGAACAAGAAACATGACAATTGGTAAAATGATTCTGACATTAAAGAATCAGAGATAATAAAATTATAAAATTATTATTATTGAATATCTACTCACCAAAAATATTAGAAAGTTTTCTCACAAAGAACAATGGCACTGGAGATGAAGAACACACTTGTTCTAGTTACTTGTTATTATAACTAGTTACTTATTATTATAACTAGCATAAGCTGTGCACCATTTTGGAGTCAGAGAAAGACCAGTAATGTAGCATATGTATTCTGTATTGATTTCTCCCTACTGCATGTTAAAAGTAGTAGGGTAGGCCTGGTCTTGCAGTCAGTTTAATGTGTGCTTATCTTTATTATTTAAAACAATTTTTTTTCACTAGCAAAATTAGGTCCCTGAATAAAAGTTTTCAGCACAGAGAATTAGTGATAGATAACTATATTAAACACTGCTACTATCTAAACATTGTATGAATGTCCTGTAAACCCCGTCATCATGAATGAAAGCCAAGACTGCTCTTTATCTAGTAAAGACATACATTTTGTGTCCAAAGATAGAAGTTCTAGAAAGGGCTTATGAGTGGAAAGCATATAATATAAACCTATTATTATGGTAAATAGTGATTTGCACAAAATTTCAATGATTACTGTTTCTATTCCCATTGTCTGTAGAGACCACAGGAGCAGGAACTGAAGGTAATTGTTTCCTCAGAGTCTTCCCCTCATATCTATTAATAGAGTTATCAAGAGAAGATTTTATCATTTTCATTTGAATGTCAATGCTTCTAGCTTTGGTCTTACGTGCACATGATCTTTCTAGCCAATAAGTAGCCTATGAAAAAAAGTCCTCAATATTGGCATGTGGGTGCAAAATAGTAATTTTCAAAAAGAATGCAAATATTAGGATCATATCCATACCGATATGCAAATGTTCCATACAAAAAAGCAGCAAAGCATTGTAGACTTAATTCAATTTGGATCTTTGTACAGGTGTAAGTGCCAAGGGCTGTTCACAGAGGACAGGGGCTGCTCAGTACTGAATACAGATGATTCAAGATGACTGCAAAACAGACCTGCTACAGGACACATTGGAGTCCATCAGCCAAGGTGATGGCACCTTGGGAAAATGCACTTAACAAAGGGTAAAGTTTTGTGCAGACAGTGAGGATTGAGAAAAAAAATGGGAGAGAAAAAATCCTATGAATACCAAGAGAAGAGAACAATGAGGGGGAGGAGGTACTCCAGGTGCCAGATCAGGGATTCCCCTGCAGCCTGTGAAGAAAACCATGGAGAAGCAGGTATTTTGCTTTATTCCTGTGGAATAAGTATGCCTCTGCAACCCATGGAGAAGAACACAATGGAGCAGAAATTCTCACTGCAGCCTGTGGATGACCCCAGGCTGGAGCAGTTGGATATACCTTGAAGGTACAGCAGTCTGTGGAGAGCCCAAACTGCAGCAGGGGAAAAGCATGAGGAGGAAGGAGGGGTGGATAAAAACTCTTGTAAAATAACCGTAAGTCCCCTACTCCCCAACAGCCTGCACTGTTTGTGGGGAGCTAGTAGAGTAGTCAGGAATGATGGAGTGAAGTTGATATTGGGAAGAAGTGAGTGGATGAAGGGAAGGTGTGGCCTTAATTTGTCTTGGTTTCTCATGATCCAAATCTAATTTGATTAGCAATAAATTAAGTTATTTTTCCCTGTTTTGCTTGTGACAATAATTGGTAAGTCAACTCCCTCTCTTAATCTTGATGCTTGAGCTTTTCTGTTTTATTTTCTCCCCTTGTCTGGTTGAGGAAGATGAGTGAGAGACCAATGAGATGAGAATCTGGTGGACAGTTGAAATCAACCCACAACACACTATCTTTATTATTCTTTACAGATTACTGTGTATAAATCCTTAAAATACCAGCTTTTGATCTACTACTATTGATTGTCCCATATAACATTTTCCAGCTTTCCTAGAGTTTTGACTATGATTTGACACCATGTGTTAGCACCTGGCTGAAGTGGCTAGATTGTGTATGAGTTGTAAGTTCCATGAGTAGTCAACTCAGATGGCTTAAATTATGATAAAATCACTGATTCCTGGTCTTTCCACTGGGTGGACTCTAAGCCAATAGAAGGACCTAATTGTAAACACAGAGTAAAAGCAGATAGAATTTAACTCATTTAAATACAGATACATTAACTTATGTCTTTAGAATGGAGCTACTTGATCTTCTTTTAAACTACTCTGCAAAAATATCTATAGTTGTGAAAACATCATTCATGTTACTGTAAATAGTGACAAATGAAACATACATACCAGATTTTATTATTTCATTCTCCTCAAGAAAATAGATTGTGTCCCATACAAATTTTTATCATCCACATAAAGCTGTTAGCAGTGCTAAAACATTCATTTGCTATGACATTTTTACATCTCTAATGTAATTCCCCCCTTGCAATAGTGCACAATAATATTTATTTTAAGCTACTTTATGAATGGAGAAAGTTTGTCTTATGTTCCTGCTATGTGATGTGACCATTTTTCTTTCTATTTGGTCTTATCTTTTCTTTGTAATGTGTTAATTTTTATTTGCATGTTAGTGGGAGTAATGCCATATAGATTGTAGTTACAGGTACATTCACTTTTGAAATTTAAGTTTTATAAACTATTTAATAATTTCAAGACTTATCACCAAGCAGAACTGATTAGTTTTCCTACAGAGGTGCTCAGAAAAAAACCTTACACCACAGTTATGGATTCACTTCCATACCTGCTATCTCCTGATAATAGTGCTAATTTAAAGGTGAATGCTCTGCCAACATTGTCCTTGAAAACATTTGTAATGTTCTTCATCTTCAGGCTGTTAACAATGTCCTTTCATTGTTCATTTTACTCATTTTAACATCTTCTCCAGACACCATTGACCCTGGCCTCATTTCACATCATCTTAAGCACCTTGTAAGTCTCACTGACACTCTTTTAGCATGGCTGATACCTTTATCTCACTTGACCATAACAATCTAAATTAATTACTATAGGTATTTTTTTCTGCCCTTGTTATCACTTGATTCAGTTATCTAGGCTGTGTACTATAATTTTTGTTACTTATATAGTTGTATTTCCTCATATGGTTAATGCAATGTCAAATGATAATCCTGAACTTACTGTCAATTCTGCATAAACTTAATTGTTATACTTCACTGTCTTTTAAAATGGAAAATTATATATCAAACTCAATATGTTTATAGATGACATGGAATTTCTGTTTAGCAATTTTAAGTTAGGCTTGCTTCTTTGTTTGACACCTGTAATCAGAAGTTTACAGCAACCTAAAGGCAGGCAATATAGTCTGCTGGGGATGCTGCAGGGCATTATTTGATACTATCTATAAGTTAATTCCAAAGAAAAGCATCTTCCTGGAATGTAATAGATCTCCACGAGTGGACTGAGTTCCTGATCCATGTGTGTTCCCATTCAGTGATACTTTCTGTCACCCCAGATGTCAAGGCTCAAATTGTGTGTAGTGCATGGTCGTGTGTTTAGTTTTCCTGTTTCATTACTTCATATATTCTTTCTCAGTAAGTGGTTCTGTGAGCACATCACCTGCCAACAAGTTCCACCTTGCTGATGGAACCATCTCCAACATTTGATTAAGATGGAAATAGCCCATGTCCAGGACAAACAAGTTCTATATTGACATCTGACCACAGAATTTGTCTCTGCTTTTGTCTTCAAGATGAGTTTTCAAATATGACGTTACTTTTTTCCCACACATCCATATTTTGAGAATAAATATTTTCCTTGTAGCCTTTTCCTGTTCATTTGGTAGACTGACTCTTATAAAAACCCAGAGAGAACAGTGGGAAGGTTTTTGACAGGGCCATTAGCTCCTTAAAAATGCTTTTGATATGTCTGGATGTAAAGTTCACTCCCAATGACCTTAGTTCATATACTTGGTTCATTTTGCAGACAATTTGGGTATGTATGCTTATTTTAAGTCATAGCTCCCTGAGTGACACTCTTGAAACTTAGTTAACTGGTTAATTACACTGACTACGTTAGTACACATCAACTGGTTTCTGTGGTTACAAACTGTGAGTGCAGAAGAGAAGATAATACATCCTTAGATATTATATTTACATAAGCTAAAGAGTCTGGATGTTCCTCTGTCTCAGGAGCAGTAGAAAAGAGAACAGTGATACAGCCATTTTCACGTATTATATAAATATTCTTTTTATTTATACTACCCTACTGGCTGATTTAGGGAGGCTGCTGCTCTTGGTTCTTAAGGATCCACACATAAGTTTTTTTTGGTAACAGAGTGAACACTAAGATATCATACTTTTATCTCCTGTTTTAAGGGGAAACTGTAACTTTAGATTTCTTTATCAGCTCCCACACCTTATTCTTTAATCTGTACTGCTAAGTCTTTTTCTCCAGCCATTCTAGTTCATACTTGAAGTTTTTCAATGTGAAAAGGAGTAGAGGAAAAGACGTTCTAAGCTACAGATTGAAGAAAGGCTAGGATAAAGGATGTGACAAATCAACAGAAGTGAGTAGAGAGAAAGAATAGGAAAAAGAAATTGGTATAGGAAAACATGGAATAAAAAATTAAAAAAAGAGAGTTAAAATGGCCACAGCTGAGTATTTCTAAAATAATCCAAGGATGGTTTAATAGAACTAAGAGTGATAAAGGGAAACCAGTGTTAAAAAGAAAAGTCTCTACTAAAAAATATTTAGACAAAATAAAAATAATCCATTAAACTAATAATAGTTTTTACTTACATTACTGCTTTAATCAGGACTTTTCACATTAATTGAAATATTGGTATTATATAGGATTAATTTCTTTCTTAAATTCATCCAGTAAGGTCTTTTTAGCATATTTGTGCTTGTGTCAGATGCCAATTTCAGGGTTTCTCACTCTCCACACAATTATTTGGCAGCTCAGCTTCCTCTTTTGTTATATTTTTGTCCTCATTCCATCTCTCAAGCTTCTTTCTTCTTTTGTCAGTTGTTCCATCTGCCTCTCTGTCCTGCTCTGTGAGCAAGCTAATATGGGAAACATGGCAAGAAACATTCTCTTGTAGCTATGGAAAGGGGAAGGGAAGGCAGTAGAAACAGTAGTTACTTGGAAATGTATATACCATGGCTCTGAGCCCATAATTCTTTCCTTTCCTCATCTGCACAATGAAGAATCAGCTCAAGTATTCCTGTGTTATGCTGTTGCAGCTTCCAGCATTGCTGAGTACGATGGAGGGACACAGAAGAAGTGAGCACAAACCAAACAAACAAGCTTGTAGCATTTGGGAATTGTAATAACAAGTGATTATCCTGTTTAATAAAGGAGCTGCAACACATTACGTGTCTATTGTGCCTTGTAAGTTTATTACTTCCAGAGGCAGCTCAGGCCTAAAAAAGCCATTGATACCACTCCACTATGCTCCTACATTGAGCATGAAGGAGGATGGCAGAAACACATCCAAATACACCATTAGTTTCAAAGTTGCACAGCTTATTAGGTCTGGTTCAATGTTAGCTGTGCTTGTCCTAGGTCTCCAGAGCACCGAGTTCTAAGCAAGCTTATTAGGTCAGTCACAGTGCCAGGCAAGAGCTATCTGTGTGTATTTTTCCAGTGTCCCAGGTAATGACCCCTTCTGACTCTGGAGCTTAGGAGGAACAGTCGAGTTGCTCTGCAAGAAAGTGTCTGAGCCCTGCAAAGCTGAGACCGATGCAGAATTAATAACCTAGCTAAACTGAAGCTGACTGTACATACTGAGATGTCTCTACACCAGACTCTATAGTTCTTTGGGGCCTGGGAATGTGATAAAATTGTCTTTCATATAGTGATGGATGGTTTTATTTTCTGCTCCTGGCTTATTACATGCTCATTGTACCGCACATTTTCGTACAACAGGAATAGCTGGGTAGTAGAGAATAGTGCTGCCTGTTTGGTCCCACTGTGGCTACAATACAAGTAGCTGTGTTGCTTTACAGCTGATTAGCACCCATGCTAATGGGTTCTTTCCTCTCCTCCTTCTTTAGCTCCTGATCTCTTTTTTTGGGCACTAATGTTTCTCTGTTGTAAGACAGCTGAATCCGATATAGCTGAAAATAAATGCTTTTTTAAAACTGGGTTTTTTCTCTTCTTTTTGCTGAGATGTGTTCCAGCAGGGGCAATTCCTAGATTTCATAACTATCTGAGTGCTGGTCACAGTATAAGGGAGGTAGATAGCAAAGTACAGAAGACATACTTAAGAGCTGATTGCTCAGGACCATGTCCAGACAGCTTTTGAATACCTCCAAGGATGGAGACTCCAGAATGTTTATGGGCAATCTGTTTCAGTGCTTGGTCACCCTCACAGTGATCATGTGTTTTCTGATTTTCAAACGTAATATTCTGGATTTGAGTTTGTGCCAATTGCTTCTGCTCCTGTTACTGCGCACCACTGGAAAAAGCCTGGGTCTGTCTTCGGGTATTTGCACACATCGATAACATTCCTCCTGATTCTTCTCTTCTTCAGGCTGAACACTCCCAGTGTTCTTATCCTTTACTCATCGAAGAGGTTTTTCCAGTTCCTTAGTAAGCTTTGTGGCCCTTCAATGGACTGTCTCCAGTAGCTCCATACTTATACTGGGAAGTCCATAGCAGGATGTTATGCTTCATGTTTGGCTAAAACAAGACAGTGTTGGGATCTGTTTCATTTTTGTGTCTCCATCAAACCATAAGAACATATACTGTACAAGAATGTTCTATTTGTTCTGTATCAGCTGGTATTAGCATTATCCTTTCTCATGAACTTCCTTTTTATATGATCTTACCATAGGAGCAGAATACCCAGTTTACAAGCTTACATTTTTCTCTCAGCAATTTCTTCAATGGTAGAAGTACTAACACGGTTATAGCAAACTGTTTCTTGCCTACTCAAAAAGGAATGTTTTCCTTTTTTTACAAATCAGTTTTCAAAGTCAGCTGTGATCAGAGAACATATATTAACAAGAAAGGCTAGAGGAAAGCATTTTAAAAAGACAGAAAAAGGTTTCTCCCTCAAGGACTGATTGTAAATGTGAAGATTTTTGACAGTTCCAGGACAAATTTTTGTGCCTTGTCTTTGATAGGCAATGTCCCTGGTCTATCAACCTGTCTCAGTGGGTGATTAAAGTTTCCTCTTTTTTTCCTAGTGGCATTAAACAATGCAGAAAACAACTGGCAAAGAATCAAACAAAGAATCAAAGCCGTATTCCATGACTGTCTAAGTTACACAGTTAAACTTGAAAAAAAGGCTTTGGCTATTCACCCAGCAGACTAAGAAATTGGGGAAGAAAATATTTTGTTTTTTGAAAAGAAAAGATAGAGGACAAACATAATAAAGTCAACTAAAGTAAAAGGTAAATCCCTTAGAATCATCTATGGAAATAACCCAGTAGAAAGGTTTTTTTGGTTTGCTTTCATTTTAGTTTGTTTTTTATTCCTCTCACCTTCTTCCTCTCAAGAACTAGGTCAATTTGAAGTGAAGGTGTGGGTTTTTTATTTTATTTTAGAATTACAAATGCATAACTTGAATTGTGCAACTACTCATAAGAGTACAGTGGAAAACTGGTGGATTTCCAGTTGTACATATAAGTACTTTTCAGAAATATTAATGAAGTTATCTAGGTGAAAAAAAAATTAAATCACTGGTCCTTGCTGAGAATGCCTTGGCTAGTGGCTGCCATAAGTTGTCAAAGAAGGAAAATGAAAATATAAGAACAAAGCAATGAGACTTGGTTATGCTTAGGGAACTTCCAGAGGAGGAATAGGGCATCTTAAAATTCTGTTTGAAACTGGCTACATAACTTGTAAAATCTAGGCTTCAGCTTTCATGCTGAGTTTGACTGGTTCATGTGGTTTTGTTTTAACTGAAAATGTTATTGATTCCAAAGTGGCTAATGCCAAATGTGGAAGATGTGAAACTCTACTTACTGTTTGACCTGAGCACCATTAAGCTTTCTTCTAGGCTATTATTTGATTGAAATGGGCCAGTAATCCAGATTATTCAGCAGAACTGTCATGAAGTTGTTGTTTTCTGGTTTGCTTTGACACAGAAAAACTATGCTTGTATTCAACTTGAAAGCTTTCTTCTAACTTCAATGTACTATACTACACAGAAGGCTACCTCTAGGCTGATAAATAAAAGAGAGATCAGTTATTGACTTCAAAGCCTAAAAAGTCCAGACTGAGTATTAGGTCTCAATGCTGCAGAGCTTCTTTCACACTTCATAGCAGTTAGTCCTAGGTCTTTTCTAGGTGCCAAATGGCCCAATGGCATAAACATTATTTATCAGGATTTTTTCAGTTACAAGTATTGAAAAAAAAAAAGGTGAGGATTTTATTGTAACCCACGGCAGTGCAAAACAAAGAAAGTGTGCTATGTATCCTGGAGGTAGGGTAACACATAAAATCATGTAAGAGCATTTGAGAATGGAAAGTCTGCTGACTCAGCATGAGAAGTCAAGTTAGGAGCAGCCTTGGTGGAGTCTGATCCCTACTGCTTGTCAGGAACAGTTCTTGTGGTGAACAGTTCCACAAGGCATGTCCAGCCAGTTATTGTGTGGTGCAAAAAAAGCTGACCCACACCAGTCAAGAAATGCTATGTGCATGACAAGGGGTCGAGTGGTCAAACTTACTCCCTGACCTATATTATTAATGGTGCAGGCATTTCTGTGTTTGTAAAACAGTTTACTGTTACAGAATAACTATGTGAGATTCACAACCATAAATCATTCTGGCTTTGCTCAATTAACTGCAAGGAGCTAGAAATGCTCAAAATAAAAATAAAAATTTATGAGACAGAGATCTCTGTAATCTTTCAGCTAACATGATTTATTCCAAATAAATAAGAAAAAAGTAAAAACAGGATTCAGAATAATCTCAACCTGTTTTTCTCAATGTCACTTAAACTGAAAGTCAACATTTCTGTTTCAGAGGAAATTATTTATGTAATTTACTTCACTAAATTGTTATACAGGTGCAAGTGAAAAATCATAACTTAAGATGTCATTTTGTTTTCTTTCTTTTACACCCAATTCCATTCATTGATTTGATATAAATGCTAACTAGAGCTGTAGTCTTTGTTTTATTTAATGCATTCAAATAAATTTGGCTAAAAAGTTATGACTGTGGGTTCCATTTGAAATAGAAGGCTGAAGCCACCGTCAGTGAATTGGTGCTTCACTTTCTACGTGTCAAAAATACAATAGGGAATCCAAATGGTACTGTTTGTGTGCCTCATTCAGTGTATGAGGAGGTTTTCATGTCTCAGAATAGTTGAAATGCCATTCTAGGTATCAGATGGACTAGAGGTAGTCAAGAAGAAGTGCTAAGTATGCAGGTTTGTTTGAAATGCTACCTCTGCTGAGAGGTTAGGCACTTAAAATTTTGGGACAATTAACCCTGATTCTTTCTGTGGTGATGGACACTTGTAACCACTCTTGCAGAGAAAGGAACAGTTTGCTCTCCATTTTGAAAAAAGGCCGTGCGTACCTCAATTTTTTCGTTCCCTGGTATCAATGTGAACATGAAGTGCAAGGTCTGGTTAAATTGCTCCTTTTTCCTGAATAAAGGAGAATTCAAGGTAATGCCTATACTCTTTCTGTTTAGGCTGACAAGATGACCAAGAACAGATTGAGGACTGTCGATACTTCTTGTTTTGCAGATGAGCATTCAAAATGGACGGGACCATGAAGAGAGAACACAAGAAAAATCCTGTGCATAACCTAGTAGGTGAGGAATTCACATGAGAAACAGATGTTCTTATATTTGCTCCAATGAGGGTCCTTTTTTATTTTTTTTTAAATTTAGCATCTGTGTAATAAGAAATGCAGTTTGTGTCTCTCATTGAGATCAAAACAAAAATACTTAAAATGAAAATCCCATGTAATATTCCATTTCATGATGCCTTTGAATATTTCTCTCATGTTTTGACTCTTACAGAAAAATAACAGTGACCTACTAGGTCAAGGAAAACCATAAAAATTGCACTTATATGACAGTAAACAACATCCTAGCACAGAATAAAAACTAAATCTAGCACAGAGGAGTCCAAGTATATTCACTTTCCACTGAAAGCTTAAATTAGACCTGGAAATGTTAAAGACAAGAAGAATTGTAAACAGTGTAAGTTCAAGTAAGTGAACTCCGTGCCAGCAGTGGTTGCCACGAAGAGTGCAAAGCAGCAATGTGATTTTCTGTTAATAATTCATCCTCTTCAAAAATGATAGGCAAATATTTACAGCTATGTGTTAGAGACAAGTGCAGGTATGCAGGAGGCAATCAAAGTGTAAAGCCATTTAAATATGTAACTAAATACTTGCAGACTTTTTACATATATCTCATAGAATTTTATTTTGTAAGGTTGTACTGAGAAACAGCAATCAGTACTGACCAGGCTAGTAAACCGTGTGCTAAATCTTACCGAGGTTCATGCAAGTCAAAACCGCTCAGAAGGTATTATAATACTTCTGAAAAATAATATAACTGCAAAGAGAAAAAATAAGAACAACCTGGTTTTAAGACTTAATATGAGGCATCTGGGAGGGATAGATTTTCTTATGTGCAATTTGATTTTTTCCCCCATATTAGTACAAAGAATAACTACAGTGAGGAATGTTCCTTAATAAAATAATAATTTTTGTTGGTATGTTTTGTTTGTTTGTTTGTTGTTTATTTCTTTTAGGATTTGTGAACTATTCTATTTCTGCTAAATCTTAAAACATTCCTTTATGCATTGTTCCAGCTATTCTGGAACTGAAGGAAATGACCCATTAGAGCCTGTACAGCTGTATCAAAACAAACAAAAAATCAAAACTGCACCATATTTCAGGAAGTAAATGGATTAATAGGGCCCAGACACTACCTTGAATCAGGTTATATATGCAAGATAAGGCTAATTTAGTCCTATTTATTAATATGCATATTTAGGTAAGAAGGTTCTCATATTGGGTTAGAAAGTTTAACCATAACTGGAGTATTTGAAAGGACTAATTGTTTATTTTCCTTAGTGATGTACCATCAGCTTCTCACTATTACTTCACACCAGCTATTCTGTGATTAGAAGTTTGAATAGACAGCTATTATTCTTTCTGTATATGTACTGCCATCAGTAAGGAATATTAAAAACATTGCTATTCTAACAATTTGCAATTACATAGGTAGGCCTAACTATAAATAACATACGCATTCATTACCTTTACTAACACTTTCACTGATAAGCTATGAAAGAATATCGTATTTTTTCCTTATGTTTTCACACTTATTTTTCATTGATTTCTGTCTTATTATAAGCAATCTTGCATGGTTTTCAGCTTAATGGTTTAATTTCTTGAATCAATCCATAGAGCTCTGTGGTGGTTAATGACTCACAACAGAGGAGACATTGTCTGTTCTCATTTTTCTCTTTTAATAACAGAATGTACAACCTTAACTAACATATAGTCTTGCACTTCACAGTAATAAAATGGAGACTTTTTTCAAGACTATTGGAATATTATGTGGGCATGAATTGGTAAATGAAATCAAATTATCTCCTGACAACTGAAATCTTTACCTTGAAGACAGTGTAAAATGTTGTCACAAAATGTCAACAGGAAATAATGATTGTTTTCAAAATTCCTACAATACAGCAGTACAAACCAGTCAGAGTTCAGCCATCTGTGGTACTAGTCCTTGAAAAACTCTTTTACTTTCGACAGAGATGATATAATCACTATGTGATTTGAGCTGCAGTTACAGCCATATTAATTTAAAGTCGAAAGAAGTATTTCCCTGTAAAAAACCCCAAATGAACAAACAAAAGCCAGAAAGAAGTGCAGTACTGTCTATCTGTGATATTGAATTTTGATGTTATAAAAGTTTTGCCTCATACTAGCTTTTGACCTAATAAATGGTAGTATTGAACATGTTTCTTCTGATGATAAGAAAGGCCTCTTGAATATATATCTATAGATCAAATTCAGCTTTGGATGATGTTTAACTTGACTTTGGTGAAGTGTTTGGCCCTGTCTTCCACAACATCCTCAAATGTAAACAGGCAAAGTGTGAGTTACTTAAGTACACACTGACATGGATTGAAAACTGTCTGAATCACTAGACCCACTTGCTTTTGATCAGAATCCTAAAGTCCAGCTGGAGGCAAGTCACTGGGGTTGTATAACTCAGGGGCTGATACTGAGGCCAACATTGTTTAACAGCTTCACTAACAGGCAGGCTACTGGGGCAGAGTGAACCCTCAGCAAATTCTCACAGATGATAGGAAACTGGGAGGAGTAGCTGATAGATGGTTGTGCTGCCATTCAGAGGGGCTTAGACAGGCTGGAGAAATGGGATGAGAGGAATCTCATGAAGTTCATCAAAGAGAAGTGCAAAGTTCTGTTCCTGGGTTGAATAACTCCAGACAACAGGAAGCTCTGAATGCCAAGAGACTGGAAAGCAGTTCTGCAGAGAACTTTAGGGTTCTCATGATCAGCAGCAATTTCTCATAGTAAAGAAGGCCAAAGGAGTCCTGGACTGCATTAAGGACAGCGTTGCCAGCAGTTCAGGGGAGGTAATCTTTCTTTTCCACTCAGCACTGGTGAGACTGCATCTGGAGTACTGTGTTCAGGCCTGGACTCTTGAGTATGAGGAAGACATAGGCTTGCTGAAGCAAGTCCAGCATAGAGCCAGAAAGATGGGTAAGAAACTGGAGCATCTTTCATATGAGGACAGTGACAACTGGGAATATTCAGCCTGGAGATGGAAAGACCCAGGGGGAGATTTTATCGTATTAGTATGTATAAACATGCGACAGAAAGGAATGAAGATGTGGGACCCAGACTCTTATCAGCAGAAAATGTATTCAAGCTGACTCTGCCTGAACAGGGGAGATGGACTAGATAATTTCAAGAGTTACATTCCAGCATAAATGATTCTGTTGTTGCATGAATCTGGAGCCTTGTGAGGTTTCTGTTGGTCCAGACCTCTACTTTCTGAGGTGTCTCTGAATTGAAAATTTGCCACTTATTGCATCAGCCACACCACCCAGTTGGGTGCATTAAAAGCTTTCCTGACGTCGTACTTCTAGTGTTGTCCAGTTCACTGATAAAGATGCTGAAAAAAATCAGGCCTCTGGATTGACCCCTGGATACTCTGCTTGTCAGTGGGTGTCATCTGGACATTACCCTGTTGATCATTTTCATTGCATACAGGGATCTAACAAGTTTTCTGCATACCTAAATATCAATCAATTTATTCAGCAATTGCAGACTTCTCCAGCTTCTGTTGTATTTTCTGGTTTTTTTGTATACATAGTGTATAAAAACAGTGTATAAATGTCTTGAGCCTTAAACACTTCTTTCCTCATGAAGAAAATAAAAGAGTGAAATGGAAATATTATCAATGCTTAATTAGTAACTTCTTTAAAAAAAGTCAGTGTACTTTCTGATAAAATCTCTTTGTATTTGTTCTAATTACTTGGTAAATAGACATTCTTAGTCACTCATGTGCCTTAACACTGATGCTTGCATCAGTGTTAATGTTATGTTAAGTGTTATGTTAAGTGTTATGTTATGCATAAGTGTTAATGCACTGATGTGCATTAACAGCGTTTATAT
>NW_008657970.1:599-907 GCF_000695815.1 Acanthisitta chloris | reverse complement strand
AGAGCTCCACAGGGACCCCCAGACCTCCCCCCAGGGAGCCCAATATCCTGCCCCGGGCAGCTCATCCCACCCCAGGGTCCCATCATCCTTTCCTAGACCACCTCCCTGGACCCCCTGAGCCCCAGCATCCTGCCCCCGATCCCTTCTGGACACCAGTGCCCTGCGCCAGACCCCCATCCAGCACCCCAGACCCTCCCCAGGACCATGATGTCCTGCCCTGGACCCTCCTGGACCCTCATCCTTTCCCAGACCCCCCAGGAAACCCCCAGACCCTCGTGCCCATCCCCAGAGCCTGATGTCCCACTCCA
>NW_008657970.1:0-202 GCF_000695815.1 Acanthisitta chloris | reverse complement strand
GCCTCAGGCTGTAGTGAGACAGAAGGGGCTTCCTGGGGGGGTTTCTGGGGGTCTCAGGCTGCAGTGAGACAGAAGAGTCTCTCTGGGGGTCTCAGGCTGTGGTGACACACAAGAGACTCTCTGGGAGGTCTCTGGGGGTCTCAGGCTGCAGTGAGACAGAAGAGTCTCTCTGGGGGTCTCAGGCTGTGGTGACACACAAGAG
>NW_008657969.1:0-518 GCF_000695815.1 Acanthisitta chloris | reverse complement strand
GGTATGGGTGTGGGTACAGGTATGGGTGCGGGTACAGGTATGGTATAGGTACAGGTGTGGGTACAGGGACAGGGACAGGTGTGGGTGTGGGTACAGGGACAGGTATGGGTACAGGTACAGGTATGGGTGTGAGTACAGGTACAGGGACAGGTATGGGTGTGGGTACATGTACAGGTGTGGGTGTGGGTACAGGTATGGGTGTGGGTACAGGTATGGGTACAGCTATGGGTGTAGGCACAGGTACAGGTATGGGTGTGGGTACAGGTACAGTTGTGGATACAGGTATGGGTACAGGTACAGGTGTGGGTACAGGTACAGCTATAGGTGTGGGTACAGGGACAGTTGTGGGTACAGGTATGGGTACAGCTATGGGTGTGGGTACAGGTATGGGTGTGGGTACAGGTGTGGGTACAGCTATGGGTGTGGGTACAGGTGTGGCTGTGGGTGTGGGTACAGGTACAGGTATGGGTGTGGGTACAGCTATGGGTGTGGGTACAGGTGTGGCTGTGGCTGTGGGT
>NW_008657968.1:22856-23527 GCF_000695815.1 Acanthisitta chloris | reverse complement strand
AGTGACCAGCCCCAACTGGTTGTGGCACTGTTCATCCAGGGGCTCAAGCCAAAGTGAGCTGGGATTCCTAGCCCAGTGGCTCTCAGCATAGAAGGTCCCATGGCCCCTGTGTGTTCTCTCATGGCTATGAGGTCTTGGGTTGATATAGTTTCTGCATGTGTCAGGGGAGTTCTGGCTGTCACTAATTAGCTCTGCACAGCTGCAATTTTAGCTCCAGATAGGAAATTCTGTTTTTACTGCCCCTTGCAGTGAGATGACAAGTGTGGCTCACACTTCATCATGGCCTTGTAGGCTCATCAACAAAGCAGCAGGGATGACCTCAGTCAGGGCAGAGGATGAACTTGTCATTTGTTACTGTAAGTTAACTTCATACCTAGAAAGTGTCACACACCAAACTTATAACATTTATTACTCCACCACAGTGTTTCCTTCCACTCTGGGTTCAGCTCCTCTCCTGCTGTGTGGCCCTGAGCACATGACATCACAATTCCAGAGGAAAACAGACCTGTAGCAGCAACAATACAACTTCTTCCAGGAAAAGCAGGCAGCTCCTCCCTTCTCCCAGCACAGGTTATTCATGCTGGGGTCCCAAGGCAGGGGAAAGCCCTCCAGCCTGAAGGGCAAAGGTGGCAGGACTGGAACTCGCTCCCATCTGACCAGGTGTGAGCAGC
>NW_008657968.1:0-22833 GCF_000695815.1 Acanthisitta chloris | reverse complement strand
CAGGAAACACCCTGCAAATAGCCACTTGTTTCTAGGATGCTGGAGGATCATGCAAAACACCTGTCCTACAGCACAACCCCTCCGGGCTGATGGGAACTGAACCTGCTGCTGAAGGCGATTAAGCAAACAGGATAACACCCACATTGACACTTTGCTGGGATAATTTACCTTTTAACATTTTAATGCTACTGCTGACAATAGGCAAATCAAGAATCCACTGAAACAGCAAGTGGCTGCACAGGTATCCCCAACAGGCTGTTACCAGCAGTGAAGTGTATTTGTCTCCAACTGCAGGAGACAATTTGAGCTCACTTAGAGGACAGTGGTTCCCAGGCATTTGTTACTCACAGTAGAAGCTATGGAAATAGCTCTCTCTAACACACACCTGGGGCACCTCCGAGTCATTTCCACACCCAACTTTGTGTATTTCGGAATGCAGAGAATGTGGGTTATGCTGCAGGTACATAGCAACACTTCCCTTGGTACCTCAGGTGGAGACAGTGATGGATTCAGCTCAATTCCACAATACCCTGCAGAGCACAACACTGCTAAAGCCACTCCTGCAAGGCATGGGGTGCAGGCACACCACCCTTGTCTTTCCCCTTTATGGTCATTAGGCTCTTATTTTCCTTTTTGAAGGTAAATAGGTTAAACGTGCAGGTACATAGCAACACTTCCCTTGGTACCTCAGGTGGAGACAGTGATGGATTCAGCTCAATTCCACAATACCCTGCAGAGCACAACACTGCTAAAGCCACTCCTGCAAGGCATGGGGTGCAGGCACACCACCCTTGTCTTTCCCCTTTATGGTCATTAGGCTCTTATTTTCCTTTTTGAAGGTAAATAGGTTAAACGTTTTCTTTTCTTATTTTCCTTTTTGAAGGTAAATAGGCTGAACATGCTCTTTTCTTTTGTATTGTATTTTCCTTCTTTATGTAACTACTCCTCTGCACATTACACTGGACAGCTTAACTCACTGATGTCACCTCTGCACCTTCAGCTTTCACAATGAAACACTAAAAGGAGTCAGCAGCTCAAATCACTCTCCCTGCATTCCCCCCAGGAAGGTCTGGTTAAAAACAAAACGATGAACAGTCCTGTAGGGAGTTCAGGAAGATTAATCAGCTCAAAACTTCCCAGGCAAAAATCCTGATGTACCTTCAGTCTTCAGGAATCATCTTCCAGAAGTGTCTTCTCTGTCATTTAGTGAGTTTGTATTATGCACTTAATATATTCTTAAGTGACAGTTTTGCACATAGCACGTGTTAAATACAGTGATGCATTTTGACACTTCCTAAATTGGTGTTAGAATTTCTTGGTGCATTCAGGAGGGAATTCTGTTACTGAATTCCTTAGCAGTTTGTGGGTTATCAGTGCAGGTATCCACAGCTTTGTCCTGACAGAGATGTAGTAATATTTGTTCTTAATTTCAGAAGCAATTTTAGATCATACCATAGCTCATAAGAAGCTGTTTCATTTCAAAGGGAGAGCCTCTTTCAAATGCCAGCCTCTTTTCCCAGACAACTAGCAACTAGAAGTGATCTTAAGCTGCACCAGAGGTTTAGGTTGGACACTGAGGAGGAATATCTTCACAGAAAGGGTGATTAGATGTGGGATGGACTGTCCAGGGAGGTGGTGGAATTACCATCCTTGGAGGTGTTTAAGGGAAGACTAAACATGGCACTTAGTGCTATGGTCTAGTTGGTATGGTGGTGTTAGGTCATAGGTTGGACTTGATGATCTCAGTGGACTCTTCCAACCTAATTGATTATGTGATTCATTTTGAATAACAAGTGGAGAATGTAAATGCATCTCTGTTTCCTCTGCTCCAAGCAGGCCTGAATGACAGCAATCTGCTTGAGTTCTTCAATTTCCTTCTGCTCCCAGAAAGCATTGCTGCCTCAAACCTGACCTCAGCTTACTCTGGAATGCAACCATTAAAAAACCCCCAAACCTTGATAAATTGAATGCAGGAATAATCTTACATATCTAACTCCCAGTCACAGCTGAGAATAACATGTAGACACAGCTAAAGGAAGAGGGTTGGGTTTGTTGGTGAGGTTGTGGCATTTGTTTTTCAGGTCTTCTTTTGAAAAGCAGGTGAATACTGAGACAGAGATCAGTGCTCTGGAAACAAAAGAGCTGTTTTGAGCACAAAAAGGAACCATCTCCTTTCAAAGAAACAATGCCTATGCTATGCCCTATGCCATGGGAGAATTCTTTCAAGTACACCACTTATTGTATCCAAGGCAGAGAGGGTGGAAGCTGATGTTAAAAAAAGAAAAGCAAACAAAAAAAAGGCATTAAAACCAGCTATTATTGGCATGTTCATGAACTGCAGAGTACAAACCTTCAGAGAAGTCAAAACAATCCCAGACTGCAGGTTCAAAGTCTGATACACGGTGGCTTTAATCAACTTTTAACATTTCCATAAGCATCAACTATGGCTTTTCTACTTCTGTTCTTCTGTTTGGTTTGGAATTTTTTTGTTTGCATGTTTCTTTCTATCATGAAAAGTCTTGTGAAGACTAAAACTTAAATATCCATATTTGTGTGTGGGAAAAGCTTGCATTAACTAACATGGGCCTAAGAGGTTAGAGACATCAAGTGGTCACGACTTACACACGAGAAAACAGGTCATGAAACCTATGAAATGAAAAGTATTCTATGGAGACAATTTAAGAAACAGGTGTAGAGGTAATAAACAGAATAAATGCACAAATTCAAAGATTTTTCTTCTCTTTATTTAAACACAAATACATTTACAGCATGCAGGCAAGTTAAAACTATACGGCGTCTTCCCCAAACCAATTGTTTTAATGCATCTTAAGTGTACTGAAGTTAAATCAATATTCCACAGGTAGACTTGTCCTCATGTCAAATTTAGAGTTACACACAGTAGTGAGTCAGCATTTAAGTTATGTAAATAATTTAGTTGTTCACCAGAAATAAATATTATTTCACCAAGTTCCTATCCTAAACCATCTTTTAAAAATATGATCTAGAGGAACATAAAAATAAGAACCATTCAAAGACTGCAAGTTGAAATAGCAGTGCTGAACATTCCCTGTATAGACTGAGTATTTTAATTTACAAAATACAGTAACTGTCCTGTCTGGCTGACCTGACAGCCAAACCAGAGAGCAAAGTTGTCTGTTGTTTTTTTTTTTTTTACTTTTTACATTTTAAGAGGCAGTTCTTGGTAAACTTCAGAAAAGATTTAAAATAAAAAAAAAAAGTTTAAATATAAAAAGGTGATGTACACTGAGCTACACACTAGTTACTATTTAATCTAATTTTTTTAACACAGCAATTTTCAGCACCAAAACCCATGAGAATTACCTACAGGAATGAAACCCCCATTCACAGGCATGAGAAAAAAATCCTGCTTCATTTGAGTGTGTTGTTTTGCTTTCATGATTGCACATTGACAAATGAAGGTCTGAAAACCTGTAGTTAACATTGAGCAAGATAATGGACAGTGCTGTTTCCATTATGAGAAAATGAATTCAAAATGGTTTTTGTTCCTGTATTTTTCTTTCCTCAGTATGTTGTCTGTAACCGTGCTCTAAAACAACTGCAAGTTTGGAGTGTTTGGCAGCCTTAATGAACAAAATTGTCTTAGAAGCTGAAAACTCCAAAAGAGTGAGATTTCCAACTGCTGCAGTCAACTCTTAAAAATCAAACTATTAAAAATTCAGACTACTGTAGATATAGAAAAAAGTGGTTCAAGGTCTAAAATCTGACTATACTCCATCATAATATAAATATCTTGCCTATTTAAAATATAAAAGTTGGAAGTGATTTGCTGTCTGAACAGTCACTGAGTTTCTACTGTTTTCACAATAACTGATGAATACCCAGCAAAAACTTCAAACCAGCACACAAAGTGGTACCAACTGGGCCTGGAAAGCTCACTGAATTCTTCCAGTAATATTAAGTTCCTTCTCTCTCAAAGACCTGGTAACTAGTTTCTATCCAGAAGAAGGCTGTTCTAAAAATTATAGTGGCTAAACCCTATGAATAAGTTAAGCAAATTATACTAGAAAGTTTTAAACCCCATATTCAGCTCAGTGGGAGTACTGGAGCTCAAATAGAACCCAAAAAACCAAAAACCCCAAATTTCATTTTATCAGCCACTTTACAGGACTTTATTGCAAAGAAAAATATTCAACAACTACTACTTTGGACATTTCATATACCTACTTACAAATGGATTACAAATACAACTCAGGGCAGCACTTTATTTTATTATTATTTTAAACACATGTCTCTGGAAATTCCAGATACATCAATTTAAAAAAGTTGTATCCTTGATTTCCATATCTGAATTCATTGGCCAGATGCTGAAAAAGGTGGGGGTTTTTTAATTGAAAGTTAAATTTCAGCCAAAAATTCCAGTCCTGTATAGACAGTGGAATATAAAGTTACATTTTAGACTGTGCTCACTCTGCTGTTACAGACCAGCCAAAGTGAACTGTCACAGACACAGACAAATGGACAGAGAGGCTCATCAGAATGAAGCAGAATGTTTTCACTCCACCAGACTGTACTGTGTGTAGAATCAGGAACAGGACAGATGGGATAATCCATTGCCAAAGTCCTTTTTGTAAACTGAGGTTTACCCTTATTACTGTACAATATTTAGTTCTGAGTCGCCCGGTAAGGAGCTCTGGATCAGGTAACAGTGACACAGCCTTGTCCGTAGCCAACGTTCGCTTCGGTGGCGCAGCCATCCCAGTGCCTCGGGGCAGCTGTCTAAGCACTTCAGTGTTCTTACACTGTACAAAGAGATTTAGTTCCAATGCTCTATGCAGCATTCCAAAAGAAAAGTGTGATGTAGAGTGCCGTCCTAATTCAGTGGGACATGTAGTGTTACGTGAAGTGCTAGAAATGAAAGTATACTTAAACACTGTTGCACATTCCCTAAGACAAGAAGATGGACACAAATTAAGCTAGAAAATTGGAACTAAGATTTTTCTCAACGTACATTCAGCTTGGCACAGTGCAGACTAAATTTAAGACATGAAAGACAAACTGTGTAATGAGCAGAGCTACACTTTAACATGTCATTTTTCAAGACGCCAAAATTGCACTCTAGTTTTGTTTTTGGGAATCAGTTAGCAGAATTTGTAGAAGGGGGAAGAGCTGTACAGGCCAGGTATAATTTATACATTTTCAAAAAATAATCCTACAGTCCCCAAAGGGAGAGATTATTGTCATGGAATGACTCCCTCTACACAATATCCAATCTTCCTCACGCTGCATTTACCTTTCAGCAACTGTAAATGAGAAAAACAACAGAGTTAAGCCACAAAAGCAAAGTCAGTTAGATTTACAGTAAACCATATCACTACTGACACAGCCTGTAAGAGCCTAATTCTTACACCACTCAGTAAGTGCTGATTAAACATCTACTTAAAAATAAGAAATTACACAACACAAAGCATTTAAGCATTGCTGTCTGTTACCAGCAAATTTCCAGGAACTGACTGGGTGTGCAATCTTGACTGCACTAAGGGAGTAAACATTACAGACATAGAGAACTTATAACCCAGCTCCATTCTCCACAACTGTTGCTGCTTTTCCATGCTAGTGACAACTCCATGGATACCACCTATCAACTGCTGCAAAGTTTTGACTTCACTATTTTGGGAGGATGGAATGGGAATTAAGAGATTATTTGGCATTAATCATCCTAAAAAAATGTGATTTCCATAGAGAAATAATTTATCATCTCTGTATTTCTTTAATATTTCTGGAATGATTTGTTAAACACTGCTCTCCAAAAGTAAAACAGTACATCATGTTCTGACTGTACCCAAAGTTCTTCCCTAACCAGAAGTTCAGATGCTTAGTGTCTGTATTATTCCTCAAAAAAACCCAAACAGACATTACTACAGAGAAAGATGCTCTTGGACTACCTGAGTACTCACGAGCTCAGAACAAGTTTGTATTTAATAGCAAAATCAGTTCAAAAAAGTTTTGTTCCTTTTCTTCTGTATGAGACAGGTTCTTCCAAAAATCAGATGGGAAAGTTGGAATGAATTACAACCACTCTCCTGCCTTCAAGTGCTAAACCCTGCTGGGCTCTACTGCAGTAGGTAACATGATGACATTAGAAGGATTTTATGAAAGCTTTACCATGATTCTGTAAGCATTTATGTGGGTGTGTTTGGGTTTGTTTGTTGAACAGGTGTTCCTAGACAATATTAGCCACTCTGTACTCCTTCATGGTTTACCTACAGATAGTCCAAAAGTCCAAGTGTAAAGTCTCTTATTTAAATTCTCCAGGACCAACAGAGAAAGCTCTTCTCAAAAGCAAGATGCAAGCTCAAATTTTAGCTATTTACTGCTGATCATATCAGCTGTTACAGAGCTTAAAGAAGTATGACACTAAACAGGGTCTCCAGTTTGCATTCTAGGCAACAGAGCATGTGCAAACTCCTGCTAACAAGGGCATCTAAAATAAACTGGGTCAGTCACACCTTGAAATGTCTCTACATTGTACTGCCTTGTAGTAAAGTTTAAGCTGTCCAAAGATTAATTTCACCATATCAGTGATCAGAGTCCATGAATTGCCAGCACCTTGGTTATTCAAGGTGAATTTTATTCAAGGTGAAAGTCCCCTTTACTTCAACCTCTGATTTACTACGGGACACTACTGAACAGAACCAGCTACCCTGACTAGTACCTACAGCCCCATTTTCTCTAAGCTGGAGAGAAAGTTTTGAAAAGTCAGCTAATCAAAAGAAACAAACAGAAACAAGATTAACAGGAGGTGCTCTGGAGCCCTTCAGAAGAGAAGCACCCAGGATTCAAGCACCCCACAATCATTTCAGGAGTATTTTCAAACTGAAGATGCAGATTAACCTTAACCAAGGGAATGTCTAGAAGACATTTATAAACACACAAAAGTGAGAATGACAACAGAGAATATATCAAAGCATTACTGCTAGGTGACCAACAGACAGCTATAATGCAGACATTAATGAAAAAGAGATGTGATTCTGTAAAGGACATCACCTACCACACTGTGTATTCTGGAGATTGAGATGCTTTTACCTAAGTGGACATATTTATTTCAATTACTGTAACTGCATTTTAGCTAGGTAAACATTTTATGTTTACTGGATGAAGACATGAATTTTGTTCAATAATTCCAAATCACTGACGCATTTTTATGTTTACTGGATGAAGACATGAACTTTGTTCAATAATTCCAAATCACTGACACACGTAGTAATGTGCAAACATAGTAAGAAATTCAAATAAATAATACAAGAGGGTAAATTTTATTTCATCACTGAATGCCCTCCTGAAGAAAACTATACTTTAAAAGATACTAGCAAGGCAAAAGAATTTTAAATGTCCACTCCTTTCCCAAACAGTAGCTCTTACCTGTGACTGGTAACTACCTCCAACTGATTGTTTTCGTTTTGTTCTACTTCAGCAGAACCAGCTCAGTATTACCATTTTACAACAAACCCCAGTTTTATATGAAAAGCAGCAGCAGTGTTAGTCAAATACACTTAGTTCTGCTAACTATACAATTCCATACAAAAAGGAAGTTAATCCGAGTATTCCAGTGACTTTGTGTTTGACCAGACATGTAAAAAAATCCTCCAAGACAAACTTACACTTTGTCCTGCCGTCCTCCCCCTCCACGCAGTGCAACTGGCTGGCTGTTCTGAGTGAATGCACCTCCACCACGAATTGCACTTGGATGAGTTGGAGAAGCTGCTGGATGCTGGCCAGGACGGATAGGCTTAGCTGCATGCAAAGAAACATCACTTACAAATCCATACACCACAGCTGTACCTTGGATTATTCAAATTTACTGATGCTTTCTTTTACATTACCCCAAATGTAATAACAAAAATTGACTGCACTTTGAATAAGAAAACAAGTTTAGGGGATGGGATTCTGAGAACACAACACATTAATGTCAACTACAACAAGCCCTGAAAAATAGACAAGGCTTTTCTTTTATTGTCCCTACTAGAACTAAAGCTCACAAGGCTTCTGATAGTCATTATCTTTAGATGTATTAGGTACCCCACCTAAGGTATATCCCTGTGAGAGTCCTAGTTTTTGGCAATAAGTACTGAAATAAGACACAACACTTGACAGTTTCATGTTCCTGTAAGGAATCATTAGACTTGCTGTGCTTCCCACATCCACTTGATTGATAAGGCACTGGGTACTCTGCTCTGCAAGCAGTTCTGCCTAGAGATTACTCCACAGAGAACACTGCTACCACCACATCCAAATAAAACTTGCTCTACAACCAAATAAAAACTCCAGCAGTTTTGAAACATCTCTCACAGACTGCATACACTTCAACTAAAACTGTATTTTCACTCAGTTTTGTGTCAGCTCTCAGCAGAACAGGCACAATGGTGTGACTGCACAAAGTTCTGCAGTGTTCACCTGAAGCATCCTCTTGGAGACCACATGAGAGAAGGCAAGACTGAAAAGAACCTATCTGCCAGCTGCCACTTGAAGTGACCAAGAGAAAAAATAACTATTCTGCAATGGCTCTTTGCAGACATACAGAATATGAGCAAAGTTTAACTGCAACACTAAAATCAGTTGCATTAGCATTTAAGAGAAGTGTATGAATTACTGAAATCCTTTAGTTCTACAACTATAATGTAATATGCACAGTTAAGTCCTCCACAGGTGACACATCTGCTAGGTCCTTAGCACTTGACAGCATAATGGCAGGTGGAGGACCAAGGGGATAGGACTGTCTTCCCACCCCTTTCTGTTTACCCATTATTTTTCCCTAGAGAGGGCCGTGAAGCACTGTATGTTTTGGAACAATGAACTGAAAAGGCAATAAGGGATCTTAGGATGTTGTGGGGTTTTGTCTGCCCCTCTTCCCAACAAGATCAAGATACAGCAAGCCAATTTTTTTTTGTCACTGAAGGTGATGGTTTGAAATACCTACTTAGTCTTAGAAATTGGATTGGAACTGGAATGACCTCACAGACTACAACTTGCATTCAGTGTATTGTTTTGTTGTAGGAAATGCAACACACATTTAGGCTAGAATTCTAGGTTGGTAAGCCTTTCCTCCCAGAGCCATTTAAAATAAATGAAAGGCCAACCAACCACACAGCACCACCCACACATACACTTACAGTCTGTTAACCAAAATAGAACTCATGGTAGAAAATATATCACATTCCCACATGCAGTTCCAACAAGGGCTGGAAGAAGTGCACATGTACAAAGATAAAAGAAGAAAGGAGGCAGATGAAGCTTCAGGGGGCAAGGGATTCTTTACTAACCAATTTGTGCAGAATGTCCTCTTCTGGCCATGTTCTTGGATCTGACAGCTTCCTTTATACGATCCACTTCTTGCTGATACCGTTTGCGATCCCGAGAAGCATTCTCTTTGGCTTCCTTCAGGGCAGACTCCAAAGCTTTAACTCTTTCAGCTGTAGCTCTAAGTCTCTTCTCCAGTTTAGGAAGTTCACAGCGAAGATCAGCATTATCACGTACCAGCTACAAAACCACAACGGGTTATTTCTTGCTGCCCCTGTTTATAGGGAGAGCTAACCAAATACCCTTCCAGCCCTAAACAGGCAAAGCAATAGGGCTACTATATTAACTTTGCTTAAGGTTTTAGTAAATCTAGAGTTCATCAGTCAGACTGTAATTTGAAAAATCAGTCGCTGTGGAAGAACCTGCTACCCAACATAGGCACTTCTACATTCTTCTTCCATCAGAGACAGGCAAGTATCCTCTAGACTATACTAACACTAACCTGGATCTTCATTTTAAATGCAGGTATTTTGTTACATACCCACGTGTACTTAAAACAGATAATTAATTTAACATTATAAAACAACAGACTAAAGCTTCCCTGTATCAAGAGACACACAAGATGCAGAAGTATTTAATTATAAAACAGTTACTTTATGACCAGTAGGCAGTTGCTTCTACAATAATGAATCTTGAGCAGTTTCTTTTTAATTAAAAACTTGAAATGAAGTCTCACTGTACCTGCTTGTGAACCTTTGTAAGCTGTTCAAGATTATTCTCAAGGAAGGAAATCTTCTGTTTCTGTGCAGCACTGCCACCTGTGTCATCCGAGTCGATCTCAGCACTCTGCAGTAACAGAGACATGGGGAGGGAGACAGGAGGATGAGTACAAATCTGAACTTGCACATTAAGATCAAGCCAGAAAAATGACACCACAAACATCAATTCCTAATTTAGCTCTTTAATGAAATTCATGTAGCACTCTCAGAAACAAAGAGCACTTTACCTTCTTCACCCTAGTAGCCAGGTCCTGAACAAACAGCTTCCGAAGGTTATGAAGAGTCTGAAGCTCTTTTGCCTACAGTTAAGGACAAGGAATTAACAAAACAACACAACACAATGCAAACAAACTCTGAAAGACAAAAAAAAAAAAAAAAAAAGAGGGGGGGCAAATATTGACATTTGCTTTGGAATATATTTTGATTATCTTACCACAGTCTCTTCCAGACCCTTCAAATCTTGTCTCGCCTGTTCCCGTCTGTCCTGCATAACCCTGAAAGAGAATAAATTCATCCTGAAACAACACACCAAAACTGGAAATTTTAATGTTTTAGGAGATCAGAGTAATAAACACTGTATGGTACAACTGAAGAATGTCTTTCAGTTGAGGTCCTAAACTAAAGAAGTAACCAACTACACTCCGAAATCTGTATGGGGTAGGGTGGGAGTGGGAGACTAGCAGGGAGAAAAGGAAGTATTTTGATATTGAAGAAATATACAAACAAGTATTCAGATGCATAAATTATAAAAGATTCTGGAATAGTAAAAGAAACTCTCAGAGTCAGGTTCAGAGTGAATATTTGGAGAGATCTTATCCTGCAAATGTTCTTAGCTCTGACCAGCTGAGATAAGTATCAGGCGACAGATTAAGGAATTTTTTTCTCTGCTTTGTTCTAAGACCTCACCTTCAGCACATCTGCCAAAGCCAACATCATTACTGTTAGGTGACAGCACCATAAACAACAACCCCAGTGTACAGGAATATAACCTCCTGATAATCACTGTACAGAGCTGCTGTCTGCCCATTGTCCTGGGTTGCAGTGTGTGGGTATCCATGGTATGTATTCCATTATCATCTCCACAAGCTGTTAAAGCAGGTGGGGCAGTGATCACCTTCTCCCTCCCTCAGGGCAATCCTGATGGCTCCCTCAGGGGCTGTCTCTGATTAAGGGGCTGTCAGGGACCCATGCATGGCACATCCTCCCAGTGATCCTTATCCCTTGTCCCATGGTGAGGGGACTCACCCCAGGGCTGGGGAGCCAAACATGCTCACAGGGATATCAGCTGGGGTTTGGACCAGCACAGGGAGCCCTTTGCCTGCTGGATTCCCAGAGGACAGGAGCTGCTGCTGGACCTTCAGGAGAGAACCAGATCTGCAGGATCACTGCTCCAACAAACCCATCACTCCAGGAGGACTGCAGCACCATTCAATGGGACCACTACTACACCCTGACTGACAGGGGGTCAGGTTACTTTCTGACTCTGTCAGGTTATTTTCTGACTCTGTCAGGTTATTTTTTTTTGTACTGTTGCATTTGTGTTGTTTTGTTGTGCTGTTCATATTAAATTGTACTCCTGACTCAGAGTCTCTCACCGGGGTTTGCTTTTCAAACCAGCACACCCATGCAACATGAAAGCATTTTCTGCATGAGCAATGTTCTCTTGGAGTTGTAAGACACTGCAGTTCCTGAGATGACAGAATACAGGAAAGGAACATGGACTTTTCTTTTTATGAGCCAAGGCTGGAATAGGAAGGCCAGGGACTGCAGGACAGTTACACAACAATAAATTTTAAAAATGTAATTAATAATCTGCATTGTTTCTGGTCTGTCATTTGCCATGTACACTTATGGCATACAATGGAGAGTCACTGGATTCAAAAAGGCTGGGGAAGGACACAATTCCAAACTAATTTTTAAAGCTTCTTTGCAAATCTTTTGAAGAGGAACGTTTGTAACACAGCAAGTGCTTTTTAGTGATAAATGCTAGGTAATAGTTTAGCCTGCAAACTGAAATAGGAAGCAAGATGGGGTACACATACCAAAGATAAGAACCTCTTGCAGTTAACATAATGGATTCACAAGGCCAGAGTACTGCTAAAATTTGAGTCAGTTATACCAACACTGTATTTCACAGTAAGGCCAAATGAAGAAAAAGTAAGCACTGTTTATTATTACCAGTATAGACTAATCAGGTGTCTCTGATTATTTCAAGTTCTATGATAAAAACTCTGAGAAGCACTGTGTGTGTTAAACACAGCCAAAATCCACTTCTCAAATAGTTTTAAGTACAATGTATTTTTAGCTTCTGTAAAGATAAATTCGTATGTGCCAAAAAGGTGTTGCTACTGATACTCTAGAAACCTTTCCAGGAGACTATAGTCAGATTTCTAAAGGCTAAGAATGGTTTTCCAGCTCGACTCTTAGATACTTATCTGCAAGCACAATTCACTTCCAATTTTTGCAGCCTCTAATTCACCAATACATTGTATTTAGTTAATCAATGAACTGCAACCGTTTAAGAATAAGGCAGTTAGACTCACCTAACTGGTTAAATTGAATAAGAACCCAAAAATAGAGTAAGGGAACACAACCAGAAAAAGAGTAAAGGAACTGTGACAAGCCTCTTCCAGAGCATGCAATACTTAGCTGCAAATAGCAAAGTTGCTCCAACCCACAGCATAAGAACAAAGAAATAGTTGTGGCCTTCATATCTCACATTTTTACCTCCAATCTTAAATATTCAGGCAGGGCAAAGGTTTTAAGTTCAAGAGCCTGGAGCCTCTCTCTTTAACAGGCATCTGACTATACAGTGAGAGCCACTTCATCATATTAGGCCCCTAGTTTATAGAGTAAGTGTTCCCACACACTTCATGCACCATTATCACTTACGTAAGTTCATGCAGTTTTCTACTCTTTTCCTGATCAGTCGCTTTCAACTTCTCATGCTCAACTCTAAGACGTTCCTGTTCAAGCATCATCTTCTGGTTTTGGCTGAGCACAGAAAGAAAATATTTTACCAACAGAAACTGTCAGACACCATGCCTAGTAATGCAGCACAAGACAGAAAGCCACTGCTGGAGGAAACCCTCACCACTTCCTTTCCATCATGCTGTGCTCCTGTACCACACAGTCCAGAGATATGTGGCATTACTAAAACAGTGACAGTTACTTACTCTTGAAGTTCAGTGATAAGCTTCTCCTTTGCATCAACTTCATCTCTTAGGCTACTGATTTGTTTCTGATGTGTCTCACGATGGCTCTGAATCTGCTGCTCCACAGCTTGCTGTTAGATAAAACCAGAATGTATGATATGCTTTGAGCTGCTGTCAGACCTCACGTTGTGGGGATTTGGGTTTTGGTGGGTTTTTTGGAGGGGGCTGGTTTATTTTGTCTTTTAGACAATGAAATTAACTTACCTTGACTTCATTTGCAGTTTGAACCTTATTTAAATGTTCTTTCTCCATCTCATGGACTTTTTCTATTAGGGATAGAGGAGACAAAACACACTTCAGCCATGGAACTAGGCAATCACATGGATGACAGAGCTCATTTCCTCTTCCACTGCCAACATGTTGAAATTTGGAGGAAGTCCCCTCCCACCATAAAGATCAATTGAATCAGTAACATCTATCCTATCCATAGCAGTTCTTTCAAACAACAAACATTTTTCCACTGATTAATCCTACATGTTCAGTAGCAAACCCCATTCCATAGCTCTGCCTTTCAACCTAAGCAGAACAGAACAATTCCCTGTTTATCACCATATACTTGAAATGGTGGTGGTGGGTGTGGTGTAAGGAGGCAAGTCCTACCCTGTGCTCGGAGTTGAACTAATTCTTCGTTAAGGGAATCCACAGATTCTTCCAGCTGCCTCTTCTTCTGTTCCACATTCTGAAGATATTCAGTCAATGACTTGATCTTGGCTTCATGCTTGTGGAATGAAAAGATTCATTTACTTTGGAACTAGGTATCATGGGATTACATCCACATAAACAGCTCATACTTATTTTTAAACAAGTAACCTGACCTCAAAAAAAATGGTGCCAACTAAACTTGAAGAAGAATATGGCTACTAAAGTAGATCTGCAATGTAGCCTGTATAACAATGTATTTATTCTGGATTGGAAAGAAATACATTTTTGGCTGTGAGATATATTTTGAATATTAAACACTATCAGAGGCCAGAGAGGTACACTGTATTTAGAAGATTGCACTGAAATGTGCATCTCCTGATTAAAAAAACCACGACCATCTGTATGTAAAAGAAAATATAGAAATATTAAATTGCATCACGATTTTCACAATATCACAGAATCAGCTTGGTTGGAAGGGAGCACAAGGGGTCAGCTGGCCCAACCTCCCTGCTCAAGCAGGGCCATCCTAGAGCATATGGCTCAGGATTTCTTCCAGATGGCTCTTGAATACCTCCAGTGAGGGAGAACCCATAACCTCTCTGGGCAATCTGTTTCAGAAGTATTAGAAGTCACATTCCTGACATTTTCCAACAATCACATTCAAATGGCCTTTCTCACATTAGAAGTAAATTTAACCTGCCATGCAAGCCTCCTGTAACTGTACTGTGCTGTTACTACCTCTCCCACTTCCAACTTGCAGCATTAGTAGGCAGAGTGCTCACTAGCCACTGCTTCTGTAAGACTTTGATTTCCAAAGGATCCTGTGATGGAGAACACACAGACTCTAGTATGTAATACAAGTGCTACCAAAGCATTATCAGACTACAAATGTTTTGCAGAAATTGCTAAACATCCAAACCAGAGTACTGAAGGAACAGCCAAGTCTTGTGGCTGTTCATTCACAATGTTCTGTGTTAGGTGTCACAAAGAAACTGAAACTTTTTTTTGCCCAGCAGGTTAATTAATTTAATTGGTAAGTACAGGAAGTAGACTGTAAGGAAATACTTACCTGTGAGATACGGAGCTGGCAGGCAGCCAATTCCTTTTCATTTTCTTCCATCTTCTTGTTGCTTTCAGCCTGTGTGCCTTCCAGCTGTTTGCAACGTTTTACCATTGTTTTTACTTCTGATTTCATTTTGCTAATGTACAGTCTTGCAACTGTAAATTCTTCATCTATCATGCCAGTTCCCTCAGGCTGCTGAAAAGTGTGGAATGGCACATTTAGAAAGCTCAGATAACAAAACTGAACTAAAGGTGCACTGGGGCAACTTAATGCCCAGAACACATCCCCCAACCCAACTGATAAGCATGGCACATTAAAAAAATCCCCCTACATTTTGGTGTTTCAGTTTTCTGACTGATTATTCAGAAGTTTGCACTAAGGTAATGAATCACTTGAAGAGGGAAATACATTTCACTACACATTTCTAATACTGCTCAGATTATTGCCCTACATACAGTGATCTGGATTTATCTTTTATTTCATTCCCTTATTCTATTTTTAATGTAGCATCCTGATTGTCACTGGAAGTCAGTATTAGATTTCCAAGAAAATGCTGTTGATTAAGACCACTTCATATAGCAGTTAAACAACATGAATGAAAACTGCTTCAGGAAAAAAAAAATCATGTCTGATCTTCCTTGTCTTTGCATAATCAAATTCTGCCTGGGATGTGATTAAGTCACAGTATAAACCATGGACAAGCTTATGCCCAAATTATTAA
Organism: Acanthisitta chloris; assembly: GCF_000695815.1. Classification (NCBI taxonomy): domain Eukaryota; kingdom Metazoa; phylum Chordata; class Aves; order Passeriformes; family Acanthisittidae; genus Acanthisitta; species Acanthisitta chloris. The sequence goes on along the minus strand of NW_008657968.1, from coordinate 7,137 downwards.
TATACATGAGGCTTCCTACAGTGGTATTTTTTACCATACTAAGAAAATTACCCCACCCATCCACAACGGATGTGGTTTAATACTTGGCATTAAAAGACAGCACCTATTAATCCTTACCTTGACATCATTATTTCCTACTGCAATTCCTATCTCTGCAAGGTCTTTCAGTAAGGAGGCCATCATCTCTGTGGCTCGTTTCTTCTGATGGCTGGTCATTTCCTTAAGTTTCTGAAGCTCTGCATCTATACTGGCTAAAGTGACCTGCAGTAAAATAAACAAAACACACTCTTACTTTTGGAACCAGTTGCATACCATTTACAGAGTGACAGTTACTTGTTCTGAGAGAACTAAAAAAGTACTGAAGACACAGATCTTCAGCTCACAAAATATACTCTTACAACCCTGCAACAAAATTAGTGTCAACTTTGTTAAACAGCATTTGGAGTTACATACAACGAAATGTTGCAGAGAATTGCATTTCTAGAAAAAAAGGTGTACGAACAGCAAGACCTACACGCTTCACTACACTTTGATAAAGGAAAGCAGTTTCAGCTTTGCCTTGACTCTTCCCTACTTGCAAAGCAAAAAAGAAATGGCACCCAGTACTGAGAGCTCATAAGCACAACACTTGCTCTAGAACAGTTTCTCAGCTGGTTTGAGCTGCTGTGGTTGTAATGGCTGCAGCTCAGCAGCTCCCATGCTGAAAAGTCTGCTCTTTGTTCTCCAGTTTTTAAAAAATGCCTGAAGTTTTACAGCAGGAAAGTTTCAGGCAGAGATGCCAAAGGATGGTTAGTGCATGGGTTAGCTGTGACAGATTGGGAACATAGAAATGTCTTAACTTTATGACACCTCAGAACAGCTGCTCTCTTGCAGATTGAGTTATTCATGGCACTCAGTGGATGCTAGCTATACATCTAGAATCACTATCTATAAAACGACTAAAACCAACACCAACAAGGCAAACAAACAAAAAAACAGGAAAAAAACCACCACACATTTCAGAATCATACACACACACAGTCAGCTGACTCCACACAATCCCACACATTTCAGAATCATACACACACAGAGTCAGCTGACTCCACCCAATTTGAGGTTCTCTGACTTTCAGCCCACCATAAAGTGATGTAAGTTACCAATAAAGATGCTCAAATACTTAGAAGTTTAAATAAAACTTTCATGATCTTGTCAACTTCAGTTTTAGTGTCTGTGTTCCATCCAGTCAAATCTTACTACCTGAAAGCCACGTTCCCTAGAAGACCCAGAGTCACTCAGTTTTCATCTTCAAGAAGAGAGAAGAATGCGATTTGTGCCATTCCATGTTGATTGCAATGCCAGCAAACATACTGATCCTTGCCAGTATTTATAATTTTGGGATAGTGGGCAGAGTATTAACTGTTTCAAACTGACTGAAGTCTGCCAAATAACTGCCTACCAAAACTGTCAGTCAACTCAAACTTTGCAGGGATGTAAGGAAGTGTATTCATCCTGTGGGATGGATGCTGTATTTTCAACCAAGGCTATGTCTTGGAATATGTCCTCAGTGTTCTCAACAACTCCTTCCACAAAGTAAACCAAACTGCTTGATTTTGGAGGCATCGAGCTAAGTAATTTCACATGCCATAAAGACAGCATGCAAATACACATTCCTTTCAAGAAAAGCTGTAGCATGCTCAGTGCAATTTCACAATTGGAAGAAGCAGCTTCTTAAGTCAGGATTACCTCAACTGCACCAGAAAGACAAAACCAAGTCAAATTACCAGCATGGAATCAAAGTGTTAACTTTTGACATCTAGGATATTTCTGAGCACTCTTTGGGTAGTAAAATGCCACAGGCACTAAAAAGACAAGCGCTGTCAAGGTCAATATTCACTGTGCATTCTTCTAAAGCTTACTGCTTTTAGAAAATCATCCCCTGCTAAAACTAAGTAAGTTTTAGACTCAGGCTCTCATCTTCCCTTGTGAAAAAACCTTGAAATGACTTCAAGCAAGAAATATGGGTAAGGCAAGAAAAGCCACATTGAAGACTATCAGTAATTTCTTAATCCAATTTCATACCGATTTTTGATTGAGTTCATCACTAAGCAGTTCATATTCCTTTGCCTTATCTTCTACTTCCTGAGACTTCTGGTCATAATTGACAGCTAATTCTTCAAGGGCTTGTAACACCTCTTTCACTTCCTCTTTAGATGCATCATTTTCAGCCTGAAGACGATTCAGCTCTGCTTGCAGGTTGTCTTGGTCCCGTCTGGTTGATGCTAAAAGCTGCAACATTAATAGAGACTTAATAAGACTACACAACAAATTACCATGATGAAAATTCCATGTATAACTTGGATTTTATGAATGCTTTTAGCCACTACAATAGCTTATATGTACATTTTTAGTGACTAGCATCAGGCATAAGGATGCTAAGGACAGGTACAGTGAGAATATAGTGAACAACTAAATTTAGCACCTGTATTCATAGTTCTTTAGCTTTTAAAGTACCTTCAAAATGAAGTGATTACAAACCAAGACACACAGAGATAGCAACTGGAAATGCACGTGGAATACAGTGAGTTCTCAGAAAAGCCACTGAATACTACTCATGAGTCTGAAACTGTCAACAGGTTAAGGGACTAAACTTTCAGCATTTTAACACTGCTAGCTGCTGAAGAACAACTAGCCAAAGCTAAAGTACAGTTGCTAAAGAAGCAGATTTATTTATTTAAATAAGATTAAACAGTAGCTCCAACTTCCCAAGTCCTCGACCCAGTACAGTTGCTAAAGAAGCAGATTTATTTATTTAAATAAGATTAAACAGTAGCTCCAACTTCCCAGGTCCTCGACCCATCTTCTTCTTACCATGTACACAAGGATTACTATGTTTTTAATCTCTGTGCTACAGAGAAATAATTTTTCTAATATCTTGGCTAAATTAAATTCACATTTTCAATATTACCAGGCATTTTCCCCCCATTTAACTAAGTTTTGCCTCTGGCAACATGTGCAAACAAATCATTTGAGTACTCTAGCAAGCATGGTCTGAATTACTGCATAGACACTTCCTTTTTCATTATGGGTCAATACATTTCCCTCCTCTTTCCTCTCTCTCTCTCTACAGCAACTGACCAAAAGAAAACCTTAGAACAGGTTTCTTACAGCAAATCAAGTTACTTTCAGTTTTGACAAACTGTTAACCTTGCATGGGGAAGACAACTGCTGAAGTCTTTGCATAAAATACTTCAGTTCTTTCAGTCTTCATGGATAATTAACATTCAAGTAAACTGGTTTAAGTTTAACCATTAGCATAGTGTAAGTGGGAGGAATGAACAGGCAGAGAATTTAGATAAGGCACGAAAGACAACTATTGCACAGTAGTGAGCTGTCATTCCACTCCCTGGTCATAAACTGTGACCTATTCAGAACACCTCAAATTTCTTTAAAGGAAAGACAAATAAAGATGCAAGAGCAAAACTCACCTCTTCCTGATCCAACATTTGTGTTTTCAGTTTTTCTACTAGTTGGCTCTGCTGATTAATTTCTTCATCCTGAAGTTGAAATTAAGACTGTGTTCATTAAACTGACAAACACAACTCAGAAAAATAATCTAAGAAACAGTAGATGTTAGGCATCTAACCTTTCCATGTTCTGAGACAATTACACGACCAAAAAAAATAGAAGTAAAAAATTATCCTTTTAATTTCACTGGCCAATCCATTAGGCTTTTAACCTGGCATGTACATGTAACACAGCATGCTTCAAAGACACAAGCCTTATATTTGTGCTTTTGCAAGTCTTCTCCAAGTTGTTTTAAATTGCAAGAAACAATCAAGACTTTTTTTCCTTTCCAGACATAGTCCTACTGCCTAAGTATGATATTATATTCAAATAAAATATGCATAATACGGAATGAAAAAATTGCTGTCTTCAAATTACTCACTTTCCCACTTTCTCCTAGTTTTCCAACTAAGAAAGGATACTCAGGCACCAGATAAGGCCATTTTGATTTCTCTTAATCAGAGCTTCAGAACTAAGAGTAGGCACTCCTGGCAAATACTTAAACAAGTTGAGCTAACAAATGAATACTGCAAATTAAATACATAATAATACAGCTCAAGATATATATTTTCAAGAGGTGTTATATTAAATAAGAATGGCATACCTTGTCATCCAGTTGTTTGTATAGTTTGGCAATTTCTTCCTCACATTTCCTTCTCTCGGCATCAGTGAAATTGCCAGTTACTCCAATGGTGGTAGCTGGTTTATCATTAATAACAGTAATATCCTTGTCCACTGCAAAAGCTTCCAAGTTGGCCTTCTCCTTGTCAAACTGTTCATCAACTGGTACAGTCTCCCCTGAAAGAACACTTAGTTTTAGTACAGTTGGCCATGACAGATCTTCCACAAAGTTAGCCTTGAGAAGTAATATGTACTCCCTACCGACAGTATTGCTCCTTGATTAATAAGCAATTGAGTTCACATCATTAACTCAGCAAAAAAAATGACCACTAGATCATCCAAACTACTTCCTGCCTACCACAAAACATTGTATTTCACCCAGTTACTCTGCTATGAGCTCCAAATTACTCACACCTTACCTTGGAGAAAGTTACCTAACTTGCCCAGAAGGCAGGAAATCCTTTCTTTCCCTTGGCATTCTGTTTTGCTAGATGTCCATATTTACTTTTAAATTGCTTTGCTTCTAATTTAAAACACTTCTTCAGTAACACTGTTATCCTTTCACATTCATAAAGCTTTTTCTGAAAAGAACACTTTAACTCCACATAGGAAAAAATACCACATGCTAATCAAGCCACTTCCCTGGTACATTAAACTAAATTCCTTAGAGCTTCATTCAAAACATTTTATGCAGTCCTTAGAAGGTACAGGCTCTTTCCAACACTCCAGTATCTCATGTCAATATTCTGAAAGAACTATACTTAACATTTCAGGTGTGGCCTCATACCATCTTTATAAAAGAATGTAAAAAAACCCCCAAACCAGTGCCTCATACCATCTTTATAAAAGAATGTTAAAAAAACCCCAAACCAGTAAAAAAAAAAACCAAAAAACAAACCCACATCCTACTAAGCTTATTTTTTTTCAGATTTACATCAGGATGTGGTACAGTTGTCTAGAAGACTGCAAAACAGTCTTCTATAGCTGACAAACCAGAGAATAGGTCTGTAAGTATGGCCTGTGTTCCTCTTCTCCTGAATTTATGGCTTCATTACTAACTTGCATTTTGCCAGAAACTTCAATTGATCAGAAGTTAATTATTCAGGCACACATTCAGTACTGTCAGCAATTTTGGGGTTTGGGTGGGATTTTTTGCTGACTAACGTGTTTGAGTTTTAAATGAGGGCAAGATCTTGTGATATGGGTTTGAATCAGAAAACCATGCCAGAGGAAACATTTTACTCAGTTTCTGCACTTAAAATTAATATTGGGTTTCTTCTCCCCCAAAATAAAATTTTTATCCTGTATGTAACTCTAGCTCTGCTAGTAAAGCAAGTGTCAAACAACCCAACACCAATACACCTTCTGACATTTTTGCCATTATATGATTATCAGAAGTCGTTTCAGTTGCAATAAAGTGAAAAACACAGAGTTCCAAAGTCAATTTAATATCCTAGCTTTAATATTCTTATTACTGTCTTGCATAGTGCTCTTAGCTATTTTTAGTATCCTGAAGACTAACTCAGTGTGTGTTGTCTTGTCTAAAGATTGCAGAACAAAAATCTAATTGCTCCTCACCATTGCGCCATCTGTTGAGTTCATTTTCCAACCACTGAATGGTGTTACGCAGAGTCTTGTTTTTCTCTTTTTCCTTCTCATACTTTTTCTTCCACTGCTCTGCAGTGAGCTCCACATTGACACACACTGTGTTCTTAATGGTCTTTGCTCTGCACAGAAAAGGTTATGATATAAATTATCTACATCAGTGGTGAAAGCATAAACAATCTCACCTCTTCCAAATGCTAATTTCTACTTCCTGTCAGTTACTGGATTCAACTGGATTGATACAACTGTTAACAGAGAAATACAATAAACTCTCAGAAGGCTGAAAAATCTCCAGCTCGTTAAGCTGGAAAAATTCATCTGCAAATCTTCATCTGAAAGAATTCGAGACAGGACAGTTGTGCAAAGCTTCAAACAAAGGGTAGGTATTCACATCTAGCAACCATTTCTACAGTGGAGAGAATAATACTTTCAGGGTGTGAACCACCTAACTAATCCAAGAAACAGCTCCTTTCAACCAAAAAATCCAGCTACTAGAGCTCCACTAGCCAAAAAGGTGTTACAAGCTATTCAGACAACTGCAGATGTGATCATTTACAGTCAGGTGAATCCCAAACAATTAGTTCTGGAGACAAAACTACAGGCACTAATAACATATTCATGAAGTGAATGTATAGTTTTTAGTTTAGTGCCATACCTCACTCACCTCAGTGCTCTTCCTGTGTAGTCTCCTACTACCAAATATCCCACCCAAAGACCAGACTGGGAAAAAATGGCAATTAAAAATCCTGCCCTTCCCCACCCCCATATTACCTCCCTGCAAAGTCTTAGTGAAACAGATTACTACCAAAAGGCACATCATTTTCTGCAATGTTATGTGATATTTATATGGCCTTCAGTTGACAGGTGAGGATTTCAGCATAACACTCCTAGAAGCTTGAATTAATAGACTGGACTAACTATGGTGGCCGAGACAGGGATGTACTCTGTTAACTCCTGAAGAAGTCAAGAGCACAAGGCAGTGAAATTACATAGCTACAGCTGCAAGATACTTTCCAGTAGCTCATTCAAGAAATACTAAAAGAAAGGGAAAAGTCCTTCTAGGTTCTAAAAGGAGACCAAAAATCTTGACTGTTGCAGAATGCAGTCACTGGTCCACACTTACATTCATATGCTGCCAGATTTCTAAGTTCTGAAGTCACTGAGTCTACTTTCCATAAGACAAAACTTCTGAGAGAACACTAGTAGAAAACCATCTGGTTGACCTAAAGTGAAGAGCTGCACTAACCCAGAAGACCAGATGGACTATGAAAACACTGACTGCTTTCATAACGTGCTCTGGTAAATGCAGTGATTCAATCTAGTGGTCAGGAACTGGAGCACTACAATGAAGCATTAACCATACAATGG
>NW_008657967.1:0-12702 GCF_000695815.1 Acanthisitta chloris | reverse complement strand
GTCTCCTCTGGTGTCCCCCTGGGCCGAGTTGGGTCGGGCTCAGGAAGGCAGTTCAGTTCACTTACAAGCCTGTCCAAGTACTGTGATGTCACAAAGCCCTTGACTGGTACGCACAGATGCTAAAATACGTTTAGCATTCCATCTTTCCATTTTCTTTTTGGTTTTTTTTTGATAGCAGCAGTACAACTTCTGCTCCAGGTATATTGAAATTGAAGATGTTTTTCCTCATGTGCAAGTATGACTCACATTGATGGCCACAGCTCAGCTCTGGAAGCACAGTTCTGTAGATATGCTACTATCCCTACACTCACCTCTGAGAATCCCAATAGTCTCACAGTACCAAAAGGCGTTTAACAGGGATGCCTCTCAGTCACCATGCCCAGTATCTACCACAGTGCCCACACAGCTTCAGCATACGTAACTGTGGATTTCTTCCCTTTGGCATTTTAGCAAATTTATGTGGTGGGTTTTTTTCCTTAGGAAGTACAGTTGAGGCACATACATACACAGTTATCTTTGAGAAAGTTAATACAACACATTAAAATCCTGTAAATTCAGTTGTGGCTTTGTTCAATCTTTTTATATTTTCAGACAGGTAAATTCTAGCATATAGCTGCCTATTAGTTCTGTATTCCCTTTGGAACACTGTATGCTTCTCTTAGATCCAGAATCATGTGTGAAGATAAATGCAAAGCACCTTTAGAAGTTATTCCTCCTGCAGAACAAGAACAGCAGCTCATACCTTCTGTGTCAGACCCTGAGCAAACACAAGAGGCAGCACAGTGTTACCTCCTCCAGGAGAAGAGCAGCTTACAATACAAGTCTTTTTCAGGCTTGCACAACCTTGTCTGTGCCTTTCTTTTTAAAAAGAAAAAAAAAGGGCCAAGCCTTTACTATTTTTGTTCTGCCATATTATTGTTCTCTTTACAATTGTACTGCTTGTGCTCCCAACACATAAAAATCAAACACCACGCTTTCTGTGGGCTAGGCACAGTGTATCAAAATGAAAACAGTTGTTTAATGAACAGTAACCTACATATTCCAGTGAAGTCTGTAAGAAATGATAGACTGAAGAGACTGAAGTCTTAAAAGTAGTTTTGTGTTCTGCCATATTATTGTTCTCTTTACAATTGTACTGCTTGTGCTCCCAACACATAAAAATCAAACACCACGCTTTCTGTGGGCTAGGCACAGTGTATCAAAATGAAAACAGTTGTTTAATGAACAGTAACCTACATATTCCAGTGAAGTCTGTAAGAAATGATAGACTGAAGAGACTGAAGTCTTAAAAGTAGTTTTGAAAAGTACACAGATCTCTGGAACTGCAGGGTTTCTATTCATCAGGAAAATGATTCTGAAAAATTCAGGGATATTTCAGATGGGTTGCAGGTCTATAAATATGATCACACCATTAGGAAAAGAAAAAGGAAAAGCTCCTACTCACAAGAATGATCTATCACAGTGACCAGGAAAGCAGAGTAGAGTAAGCTCCTGCCCCCTCACAGCTTCTGTATAGTATTCCTTTCACTTTGCTAAAGCTGCTGCTTAGAGGAAATAGGAGTAGCTTTGGTAAGCAGTCATCCCTGTGGCTGGCTGACATAATTTAGGACAGGCACTACATTGATTTTCTATTTCCCTTAACAGGTCACACACACAAAACGGACACACCAATTGATTGTTCATCTAAAGCAGAATTCATTTCACACAATACCATTTCTGCCAAGATGATCTGGAGTGCAACTAAGAGAACCTCAGTTGTGGACATCTGCTACTGCAGAGCAGCATATAACTTAGCTAAACTGCCAGGTACTCTTTAGACCTCTGATAGAATGAGTATAGGGCCACATTTTTCCTTCACTGATATGCCATGCAATAACCAGCAAGTCACCTGTTTTGTAGCTCTGTAACATTATGCAAAACACTGAAACAGATGATTACAAGTATGGGTATATATGTATATAAACCCTGTCCAGAATACCTTTCCCTATGAAAATGTTCTTTGCTACCTCACCAACTATATATTTTGAAAACAAATCCAAAAAGGTTAAAAGCATATTTCAGAACAGTTTGCTCTCTGAGCACAATAAAAAAAATCCCTCTGCTGTACAAAAAAATACTATATAAGCTTATTATAATTTAGGAATATGAGCAAAAGGAAAGTGTTTTATAACAGCTTGAAATCCATGGCGATCTCTCCTGTCTTTGTGTCGAAGTTTATAGCATATGTGACAGCACTAGGGTCTGACAGAGTTTCTGATTCAATAACAGAACTGAAAAAGTAGACAGCTTGCTTGCTTTTTTTTCCCTACAGGAGAAAGTTAAAAGTGAAAGCTGTCAAAGCTTTATGATATTATTACTATACAGTACCAATGCAGTCAGAGCTCTTGTTCCCAGTTGAGTACCCAATGATCAATAATCATCATTTACATTTCCATCACTCCATTATAGGAATACAGAACTTCAAACACCATGTGCTACACCACACAGTGAAGTCACAGAGGAAAAAATGGATTTGGTCAAAGAATATCTAGATAGAATACCAAAACCACTTAGTCCTTCCCCTTCAAATTTTTGCTTTTGTTAAACTGAGAAAAGGTATTTGTATGAATAAACTCTGCTTTGACCTAGCATTGTATTTAAATTCTGAATTTGATTCCAAAATATGAAGCAATTGCGTCCAATTCAGACTCTCCCATTTTTAGGGACATCTGCTCCCCACAAAAACATGAACAGGTATTTCTGCTTGTTGTGTCTACACAGTATTCAACCAGTGGAACAAAGAGCACTACATAACCCAAGCATGGTCAACAGGCCCCCATTTTCCAGCACTGCAATCTTATAGACCTGGACATAATACATTAGATTGAAGAAATACCTTTTCATTTGAAATCTGCAGCAGTCCTGTACTAATGGAGATATCAGCAGCAAGATGATATTCCATCCACAAAACTGCTCCATGGCTCTTTCCTTTCCTGGGGAGAGGTGGAAGATAAAACCTGTTACTTCATACATTATTGACAGCTTAAACACTGTGCTCATTCCTCACCCAGTTTAGGTGAGAGCTGTAAAAGCATGAGCAACTTCTTTGCTTGAAAAAAAAAGAAGTTGAACAGCTGAATGATTTGGTAATTGGGTAGCAACTTGTAAAGTATTTGCAGATATGAAATCTAAAAAAAGGCAAGGAAGAGGAGAATATGTCACAACTACATCTGCTCAAGCACAGCCATTTAACCAGCACTGAATACCATGGCAGGAATTACACAACCAACTCCAGAGCACTTCCCTTAGGGACCCCAATTTCTATTGCTTTGAAAGCTAAATAGGAGCTTTTTCTACAAGACGTCAGCATCAGGGAACAAACAGGAAGACTAAAAACATCCAATGCTTTATTTTCTCCAAATTATAAGTGAATATTTAAACTTTAAATTATGGTAATGTCTAGAAAAATGTTATTTTTGAAATACAGGCACCTAATAGTGTCACATTATTGTTAGAGGCTATTGTGAATAGCCACAGGAAATTTGTGCCAGAGCAACTACCACAACTTTAGGTCACATTATTAAAATCTCTCAAGTATGTTCCCACCAGTTAACTGCAATGCACGAAGAGCTTGAATACAAGTTAAAAATATGGATGATGACAAGAATATTTACTGCAATGAGAAAACTGACCGTAAAAGTTTTACAGAACCCTCTGTGCTGAGACAGTGCTGTGGTACAGTCTCTCTGAAGTCAAATGTCAGAACTGCCCGGGGGTCAGACAGTGACTTGCAAGGATATTCCCACAGAGGGTGAGGTTCTGCTTCCTTGGATTCCCTAAAATTCAGAGAATCCTGAAGAAAGAAAAGAATAAAATTATCTGAAGACAACTGAAAGGCAAAGTGAATGTTTTTAAGTTAATTATGTGTCCTGAACCCAAAGTACTTAAGCAATTAAGCTACAAGGACAGGACTGCACAACTTAGTCACAAGGATAAAAATGCCCTACACGCACAAACCCAACTGCTGTGACTAAGGCCCTCAGCAGTCAAACAGCAATGGGCACTCTCAAAATAAAATGCATTCCAATTTTCTTCTCCCTGGAGATGCATTCTACTCTACAACTCCTCCACAATGACTGTAAAGGTAACTTAAATGGTTAACTCAAATATGCATATTGCCAATACAGCTCTAGAAACTGATACAAATAAATCTCACCCTTCCTGCCTTTCCTCTTTCAAAAGCACCTGCAAGTAAGGGCACAGGATTCATCTGTGAGCAACTCCCAGATGATTTGATTTCAAGCTTCGAATAAAATTTTAACAATAGTCATTTCTTTTTGAATGAACAGAAGTATTTTCAAAATAAGGCAAAACCCTGAAGAACTTGACAAGGAAGGAGGAACACCTAACCCCGAGCCCCTGAAGTTACTGTTTTGCCAGAACTAAACAGTCACTGTATTTATGAACAACTAAAACAGTGGTGTTCTCCCTAAATGCTTTATTAAGCCAAGGTGAGTTTTTGTTTTGCTAAGACTTTTGCTGAAACTATTTTCAGTCTTCTTACTTTAATCATATCATCCATAGTCTGGACATCAAAACCTTCACAGATACCACATGGACTTCGGATCCTCCATAAGTCCTAGAAAAGAAAACAGGATCTTGTTTGGCTTTATTAAAGGAAACAGGAAATGTTAAAATAATCTGAGCTGTGAATAAGGCATTTGAGAGCAAACCAGATAAAGACTCTTTATTATCTGTACATTCCTAAACCATTACAACTACTGCAAGAATCAGAAGACAAAAATGTTTTCCCAAAATTACACTAAGTCAAGTTAATTGACTAAGTTAATTCTTTAGCCACTGTTTTCAACTCCTCTAAACTACCTGCCACATTTCTTACAATCTCTGTGCATAGTTTACTTTAGAGCAGGTATGGATTTGCCAAGATAAAACCCTTACAGCCCCTCTATTTTCACTACCCATCACACATAAGTGCTCCCAGTTGCTTCAAACAGATATAGCCAACCAGACTACCACCTCTCCCTAGAGCACTCCAGAGAGGAATGAAATCATTTTAGGCACAATAACTGACTTCAGCAATCCACTGCACAGACAATGACTCAGTTTAACTTTTGCCTTTTCTCAGACTGCATTAATGGTCTCCTAATAGAACACAAACACTGACCAGCCATGGATATATATATTTAATTACCTGTTCATTGCGGCACTTAATCTAACATGTTCCTGCTTTACAAGTTGGCAGCAGGACTACTATACATTTAAATAAATACTGTTATAATTTGTGCCTGAATACAGCATGAACCAGAGGGATTACCAAGAATCTCTGCAAGATACACCTGACAGAACTATCAAACCAGACTGGTAGCAGCCTGTTCCCTAGATGCAATTATGGACTAAAAAAGTTTATAACTGAAGTCATTTCATCAAATTCTTCCTCCTGGATCCAGCTTTTGCTAACTGCTTAACCATAGTGGCAGATCCATTCTGAAAAGACAGAACAGCCTACAGAATCAGTTCTGCAGAACACCTTACAATGCTCTTTCTGTTCCTTCTGTCTAACCAAGAACTGGTAAATGCAGAGGCTATTTTTAAAATCCCACAGATTCCAGTCTCTGAGTCTAGAGATGCACAGTGAACAAAGAAGAAAATGTAAAATCAAGGCAATAGCTTTAGGAATTACTTAATGGAACAAAATACAAGTTGAATGCTCTACTTCGTGGAATCCTCTCTGAACACACCCTGTGTATGAAAGTGTAAAACTGAGGTTCAGGTGACATGAACGTTATTCTACATTCTGCCACTAGATTGCTGAATAATCTTCAGTTACCACTCTGCAGGCTTTAGTTTCCTCATCCAGAACACAAAGAGAATAATGCTTACTTCCTTACAAGATTCTTTGAGTTCTAGAGAAGTAAATTCTCTAGATATGAGAGCATGAAAATAAAATTGCTTATTTCAATTTGATTACTGTTGATTAAACATCTGCTCCCTGTTACTAGATTCAGATTTACATTATTTATTCAATATGTATTTAAATTCTTTACATTTTTGCAGAAAACGGAAAGGTCTGTAAAAACATGAAGCACAGTTGATTAGCCCCAGAGGGAACAGGAACAAAAATATTTTCACATGCACAAATCAATGGCAGAAGTCAGAGAACAAGGTTAAAGAGCGTTCAAATAAGGAAACTCTTAAGGGAGAGAAGGCTAAGACAGAAAAACTACACAGCTGGTGAACCAGAGTGAAGAAAAAGGATAAAAAGACCTAGCATTTGTAACAGATAAACCAAAGGTTATGTTTAAATGAAAATTAACTTGATTCTAGGAGTTTTTTTAATTTATAAAGATGTCTATCTGGTTACACAACTTCCAACCTCAGAGTTCCCTCACTTAGCTACTGGACAAGAACTTTGCATATTTATGATGAAAGTACTTATTTAATTTCCATTGCCATTGTAGGTAAACACTTCACAATCCGTAGTGACCAAGTCCTTAATAACTGAAAAGAAGTTTATACCTTTGTACAGTTTCTGAAAGATGACTTTGCAAAGCATTTCTATGCTGTGCTCAAATTCAGAACTGTGCACAGCCTCAAGCCTTTGAAGAAGAGAACATGTAACTAAGAATCCTGCCTAGAGGCTTAGAAAGCATCATTTCAGAAATTGATATGCTGCAGAGTATCTATTTTATACATACATTTTGTTCATATATTACATATATAAAATAAAATATATTGTTTTATAATAACCACAACTGTCACATGCTTCAGCAATCTCTAAAGAAATATCTTAGAGCATTCATCCCTTTCATTTTAAATGGCAAATTACTTCAGTAAGAGATGGCTGAAATAGCAAAACTCACCTTCAAGATGTCAGATATTCTTTTCTCAGGTGGTAAGTACAAAACATGTTGGACAGTGTTAAGGCACAATAAACTTGTCATTAAAAAGTCCTGGAATAACAGTCAGTTTTAAGTGGATTTGTGTAAATATCAAATGTATACTTCTAAACAATCTCACCTGGAACTCCACAATCATCATGTGCAAGGAAGCAGACTGAGGTAGGACAGTGACATTGCTGGTAAGCTGACTGGTCACAGCTGTCCTGGCGTACCAGAAGTACAAGTTATGCCACGGCAACAAACTTGTAGTGAAAAACGGCTCTGCCACAAGAACAGAAATCTTGGCAAAGAAAGGAGGAGATAAAAACCATTATAAGAACAACTCAGTAACACAGGCTGTTTAAGTCTTCCAATAGCTACCAATGAAATATATCAAGTGAAATCATCTAAATAAAAACTTCTACGGCTCCACAAAGGCTTAATTACTGTATACTGCACACAGGGCACACTGGACATCTTTCTGTGGGTTTAGTTAGCAAATTATGAAATTAATTTTCCTGCAACAAAGGTTGAGAGAAAATATTGCAGTTTTTTGAAAGGCTTTGCAACGAGTCAGAATTTTGAAATTATTAATTATGTTAGCACTTCCAAATAGATTGCAACCTTCTTCAGTGGCTTGAGCTACAAGGCAGTTCAACCAGTTAAACTGCCTTAACAACTGGTGCAAATTAAGCAGCAAGGGAAAGTCATACCCTTCCAAAATAAAACAACAACACTCCTACAGTCTTTAGTCTCCTTTAGTTTTAGTGGCACATGGTCTGAACCATCTACATTTCCTGTGAACTGGGATATAAAGGGATACATGGTGGTTACAATGGCACAGCAGAAAAGCAAGATTCAGTTTTACCTTATGCTCTCTTCCACCCCTCTGAAGTTCAGCATACTGGCCAACTGTAGCATACCTTTTTATCTTCCAAATGAGAAGGCTTCAGCAACTCAGGACGTGCTTCTATTATTTTAATTTTATCTTCAAGATGATTTGCTTTAAAAACCTAAGACCAAGAAGTAGCAAAAGTCACTTCAGCAAAAGTCACAGCTGAGACTCAAACTCATACCAAAATAATTTTATTGAAAATAAATTATATTAAAAAAAAACAATGGGCAAAAGAAATCTTTAAAAATACTGCCTACCATAACTCATCAGGATGATACAAGTGCATTCTTGAAGGTTGGATGCACTTAGAGCCAACATGTCATGCCTAGTGAACTAAAGCACATTTCCTCAATATTCCTTCAAGTAAGTACATAGAAAGGCAGGTAACACACAAGTTGCCTCACCTTCATTCATTTGTACTTAGAAGGGCGTGGGAAGGACAGTCTCTTGACCAACAGTCACTTCAACTATGAGTACACTGCATATTCAGCTTCTTTTTGAGACCAGGTTTGGGACCCCATTTGCCTACCATTCCTGGTTTTGGCCTGCCAAGCCACAGGCTGAGCCAGACCTCTTTCAAATATACAGAGTTAACTGAAACAGCCACAGCCAAACAATGACTTCAGGAAGCTGCTTCCAGTCACCTAAGACACTATAGCTGCCCCTCCTGAACAGCCTCCACTCCACTGGCAGAGCCTTCCATGCAGCAGCTGTAGTGAAGAGCCACTTTGCTCTCTTCTAAGAGCAAACAGCAGAGCAGGCATTCCTAGCTTGTCTCAGCTGGAAGACCGAACTGCTAGATGCCACTTGTTGTGCAAGACTGGTGCAAACTATGGGAATCACTGACATTCCACTAATGCTCAGGAACAAACAGCTTGGCTTTTATCTCCGATGAAATGACAGCAGCAGAGCAGTAGCTCAAGCAGACCAGCCAACAGGCATCTGCAAAGAGAGATCAAGCACTGGCAACCAAAATTGTCTCTGCTTAGCTCAACCTCCCCAGTGGCCTATTCAGTTTACGGGTTTAAGCTGTGAGACTGGATATCTCTCAAACAGGATGTATTCCTCCCAGTATCTGCATAAAGCTCTGCACAAATACCAGGAACAAATAAGAACTCCTTCCCCCAACTCATCCCACCTCCCGCAGTCTTGTCAAACTCTATGATCCAATACATTCACTAAATTGATTTAATTTCCAAGTGATTGATACAAGAACAATCACAGGCATCAGCTCTGGCCTTGGAAATGCCATAGGTTCATCTACTGCTTTAACAGAAAATGGAATACTCACTTTTTCCATGACAGAACAGGACACACGAGAGTTTTCTAATGTAAACACCTAATGAAAATAAACAACAGTTAGTCAAACTAGTTTTATAGTTTTTAATTAAGAGAACATGTAACTGAACAATGGAGGAACGTTTTGATGCCCTAGTGAGCAGAGTTCATGAGAACGCTGCAGCTATTCCCCAGCCCACTCACAAGTACCTTTTTACCCACAGAACACTCACAGTAACTAGAGGCTAAATAATCCTGTTTCCACAGCCATGCAACAAAAAACTCCAACCGTATGCAAATATTTATTTTCCACTTTTAAGATGCACATGGCATGTTAACATTCGCACATATTCTGAACAAATGCAAACATTGTCAGCATGTCAAATCAACTTCCAGTAATGCTGGAATTCCTCAGGAGTCTGTTACATTACACATTCCCAGATATTCAGTCCAACTGTAATAGATTTTAGTTTGAAGAGCCCCATGACAGAACACATCAAGTGAGGTTTATGTAAGTGAGACAGCCAGGCAGCTCTCAGCTTGCATTTACACACAGGCTCAGTTCTTACTGCTCCCTACTTTGCTCTTACAGATCTTCCACTTAAGACTCAATAATAAATGTAGTTATGGAACTGCAAAGAGAAAGAAAAAAAAACCTGCCAGACATTTGGGTCCATAGAAAGAATATTTCCAGAAGCAGCAAGATACAGGATGGCAAACAGGAAGCAGTGGGGAATGAGGAGCAGCACTTTTATTCAAGGCTACACATTGGTAAATGTCAAAACTTGATCAGAGATGAATTCAGCATCCACTTCAACAGAATCTGAGGCTATTTCTCACTTGTCCCTGAAGTGGCACTGGAAATAGTTAAATAATGAGCTGGAAATGAACTATATGAGAGAAAAATACCAACCTAAAATGCAAAGATCTGAAAAACAGGATGAAGCACTGTACCTGCTTTGCTCCAAGATGGTGAGCCAGCACAGGCAGCAGACTACCATCACTGATACAAAGGCAAACACTATCTGTTTTCAGAACCTACAGAAAATAAATAGCAATTGTTATTCCTATTCCAGAAGAAAAGGTTTTCCTCACTTTATACACCTCCATATCAAACAAGGGTAAAAAAAGGCTCATGTAATCCCCTTGGCTTAGGCCTGAAAAAGTCTGCACAAAAATGTATTGGGTGTCTTTATTCAACTACCAATACTACTTCTAACAAATACACAGACCTGCTACAAATTCCTATGCAAAAATGGCTGCTTACAATTTGAAAATGTAATACCGGAGTTTTTGTGACAAAGAATATAACTTACAAGTGCTGACAGAAAAAAAAACCCCATACTTAGTGAGCAAAGACCTTTGCAGGGGAGAAACAAATTCCATAAATAATTACTGCAAATAAAACAATACATGTAACTATCACAGGAGCCAAAGAACCTACAGGCAACATGCACTCACTTTCCTCAAAGCCTTGATGTACTGGTTTGTTCGATTCTGATCATTTAATTCCCCGAAGCGTGGTCTGTTCCAAAGCACATGAGCGTGACATGTACAAACAGGACACTCAACACAAACATCTGCTTCATTCTCCTCTTCTCTTCTGTAATAAATTTCAATGGAGTATTAACTACAGTGTCAGTAACGTTTTTGCACACAGGTACATTTATGCATCTTAGCTAGTAGGCACATAATGCACACAAATTCTGCTGTTACTTGTTCAAAGTGACTAGTTCTCCAGGAACATTTCTGCAGCTTTGCTTTTCCAATCAAAGAGAGGCAAAAAACAAGACACCTCCAGCCCTTCCCCACTAATTGGCTATGTATTTTAGGCTTTGTTCTTTCAGAAATAAAAGGTTACTTGTCTGGATTCCTAAGTAAAACAGGCACAGCAAATTCAGACATTTTAAAGCTAGCACTGTTTTAAAAAAATGTTAGCTGCTATTGTTATCACAGCCAATGTGATTAAGCTCTTTTGAATCTGAGCAAAATGCAGTAATCTCAAAAAGACAGTGCTGACTAGGAAAATACAAATGGAGACAGAACGGCAAATATTTCACTCCCTTACCTATTTGCCAGCTCAGCTGAGCTGTATTTTAAGATTTCCAGGAATCAACCAGAAGTGGCTTTTGTTTCTCTGTCACAGAATGCCACCAGGTACAAGGCAGGTGCTAGCAGTCCAAACCTCAACTGTGTTTTTATGCGTAACGTGTATTTTTCACCTGTACACTGCCCATGAAGCAGCCCTTAATAATTTTCTAGTCTTTAGGTTATTATCTTGCTCTTCTACAAAAATAGATGCTCTAGGAGCAGCAAATACTTGAGCTCGGAGTAAAATAGCAAGTATTGTTACACAGTATTGTTACCTGGCTTTCTGCAGCTTATACCACACAGAGTACTGGTCACGGCAGGCAGTCAGGTACAGCTTCTCACCCTGCAGAACTGGCTCCTCATTGGGAAGGAAATACACACACTGCATCCAGTGATCTCTCCACTGAAACAGGTCGATACACAAAACCTTAGGAACTCACTCAAAAAATGCAAACAGCAGAAAATCAATTAGGAAGAATGGGCACAACTCTGATGAACTGATGCAAGATTAACTGAAAGAATCTTGGTCACGTTAGGAAGGCTGAATAAAGATCACTACCTTGTACTGAATAAATGTATTCTACATAGATTTCTCCAAACAGAATGAGCCTGAGCCCACTGCCTTGCTCACTAGCTAGACTTCTATTTCAGCCCAATGAAAAACAAACCCCAAATTGCTTTCTGTCTGTTCATGCTGTTTCACCTCTACGGTTCACTTCTGTTAGAAACCTGAAGCGCTGGCAGTGACCTGTGGTTGAAGTCTCGGCATCAAATGAGGTCACTTAGTGTCACTCTGATGACAGCACAACTATTTTGTGTTTCAAAAAGCTATTTTTAGCACTGCAAATATTTCGTGCTGACCAGTCATTCTAAGCTCACTGAATGCCCTGAAGCTTGATGGTTTCAAATTTTATTCTCAAACACAGTAAGTGCAAACAATCATTTTCTAACTTCCTTCTGACTAAGTTCACCCTACTAGCAAATACATTCACACAAAACCACAGGAATCTGATTCAATGGTGATCACCTGTTGCTCCAATTATCCACTATCAACCCAGCATTTTCCTACACCAGACTGTTTTAAATTAGACCATAAATATATTACCATAAACTTAACACTTATTTGGAAATTTAATAGAAGAACTCATGGAAGCAAAACACAGACTAATATTTTGACCAGGGATAAGAGACTAGTTAAGGAAAAATATATGAAAATCTTTATTTCCTAACATTAATAGAATAACAGTATTTGGAAGACAGCTTCAGTTTTTAAGATTTACATAAAGCCCACTCTTAATACATTAAAGCACACCTGAAACAGACACATACTGTAGCTAACATTTCTACAATTTCATTCTTTAGCATCTTCCAATAAATTAAACATTAGCAAAGTTCCTATGAGTTGCTTAAAACACCCAGAACAGCCTTGACTCAGAGTAATTGCTGATAGTCATCTGCCAATAGTATCTGAAGGCTCAGCACTTTACCTGCAAAGCAGAAGTGGGTTTTACCCAGTAGGGAGCCATCGTACAATTTATCATCCCAGAGGGGTCCATGTCA
>NW_008657966.1:0-225 GCF_000695815.1 Acanthisitta chloris | reverse complement strand
AGCAAGACAGGTGGGCACAGGGTGTGAGTTGGGGTGGGACACCCCACTCCCCACCTGCAGCACCCCAGCAGCCTTGGGTGGTGGGATATGGAGTGGGACACAGGGTGGAATACACTGTTCTGCACCCACAGTATCCCAGCACCTTGGGTGGTGGGACAGAGTTGGACAACCCCTCCTCATCCACAACACCCCACCACTACAGGTATTGGCACATGGGGTAGTATA